>NW_021771353.1:5087-14290 GCF_005508785.2 Acyrthosiphon pisum | reverse complement strand
ATAAGGAAGTGTTTTATATAAGTATTGAGTTTTGAGTATCCATTTATTTTGTCTATAACATTTCAGAAGTGGGATTTGACCGTAAATCCGCCTAAAGTCGAGTGTGTTCGAACCACCGAGTCACGAGGTTATAACATCTAGTTACGAACATAACCTCAAAGTAGAGTAACGTTAACCGCTAACCGTCAACCTGATAACGTTAGAGAACGTAATGATTGCGGTATCATAAGTTGTTGTGTAATCAAGAAGATAGAGATAAATGATAAGTAAACAAACCGCGTGTGTGTATCGTCATCGCGTAGAGAATTGTGATCTGTGATATTTTTCGAAAACAATACAATGGGGAATAGCGATCCAAACAACCCGAACGGGGAGGAGTTCAATGCGAACCAACTTGTGCGTGCGCTCCTTGAGCAGAACAGGCTGCGAGAAGAGCAGATGGACAAAATCATTAATAAGTTGATGGATCAGAGAAGCGTGACACAACAGTCTTCACCGATGCTACCAATCATTTCGCAAACGGTACCAGTATTTAATGGAGAAACCGGTGATACTGACGTAGCTAAGGAATGGCTTAACGCGCTTAAAGCCGTTGCATTAATAAACAAATGGTCTGATACATGCACACTGGAAACTGGTCGCTCGCATTTAGATGGAGCCGCCAAAAATTGGTATTTAAGTCATATGAGTGAGTTAGATAGTTTTGCGAAGTTTACGACTGCGTTTGAAGAAACATTCACTAGTAAAGAAAGTGTAACCGAGACCTGGAAGAGAATGAATGAACGAGTACAAAAACGGGATGAAACGGTATTTGCGTACTTCCATGACAAGGTCAGAATGTGTAGGCGATTAGGATTATCAGCCATAGAGATAAAGAAAATGATTTGTGTTGGACTATATTCGCGCGAATTATCATCCGCATTACTTAGCAATGGACACACACTTGAGACTGAATTATTGGCTGATATCCGAATGTTCAACGACGTGGATCTCAACCGAAGTGAGAGGTTTCGCAACACGTCACAACCAAAAAAAGGTCCAAAACCTATAACTGAGAAGGAACAAGCGTCGACGAAGCCCAGGGGAGTCAGTAAATCGGTAGACACCGTACCCCCACGTGACGGTCCTCGCTGCTATAATTGTCAAATGTTTGGACACGTGGCCCGAGACTGCACTCAACCACGTAAACCATTTAAGTGTGGTAAATGTAAGCAAGAAGGGCACAGTAGTAAGTACTGTCAAAGCGGAAAAACTGATGTTAATTTAGTCAGTACTCGACCAAAGAATAGTGCAGTACTTTATATTAAGGAAGTACGAATAAATGATCACAAAGACCTGATACACGGATTGGTGGATACAGGTAGTGCGGTTTCAATAATAAAGAAATCTATTGCTGAACGATTTGGTCTGACAATCAACACCAAGAAAATAAACATGTGGGTATATGGTAAGGCTCAACCGGTAATTAGTAAAGGCGAAACTGAAGCGAACATATGTGTTGATGAAGTGAAGGAACATGTCAAGTTGGTCGTAGTTAATGATGAATTACAACAATACGACATAATAATCGGACGATCCTTTACCGAATTGGATAACGTCACCTTTATTAAGACGAGCGATCAGCTGATTTTCGGCTATGGTATGAAATTTCCGTATCAAGAAACTGATGTTCCAGGACAGATAGTACATCGACATGCTGTGAGAATAAAATGTGAAACCGAGATAATGCCAGCGGAGAGTGCCAAGGTAGTAGAAGTACTTGCTGACAACGAAACAATCGAAGTAATGATTATAAATGATGGTGAAAGCGAGTTGAGGTTACACCGCGGCGATCATGTTGGGGTACTACGTGAACAACATCCGACAAGACAATCAATTATTGCACCGAGAACACCAATAACTGCAAAAATGGTGCAGCATGGTCCAGACTTCAATCAGGAGGAAGTGAATGAACTGGTTAAATTATTAAATGATTATCGTTGTTGTTTTGCGTTTAATTTAGGTGAACTGGGCTGTACCACAGAGATCCAGATGGACATAGTCGACAACGGACAACCGGTGGTGTGCAAACCGTATCGTGCCAGTGCTTCGGAACGCGAAACTATAAGTCGTATAGTACGTGAGTGGAAGGACGAGGGCATAGTAACCGAAACTAAATCTTCATACGCGTCACCTGTGCTATTGGTCAGTAAAAAGGATGGTGACGCTAGACTTGTTGTGGACTACCGGAAGTTAAATTCACAAACTGTGCGTAAGGTATTCCCAACTCCTAATCTGGACGAACATCTTGAGCAGCTGCATGGTGCCAAAATGTTTACGACTTTGGATCTTGCGTCAGGATACCTCCAAGTTCCACTTACTGAAGCGGCAAAAGAAAAGACAGCATTCATCACACCCAGTGAATCTGGACAATTCGAGAGAATGGTGTTTGGCCTAATCAACGCCCCATATGAGTTTTCGAGGTTGATGCAACGAGTCCTGCACCCTTTGAAGGACAAGGTAGCAATGTGGTATCTTGATGACATTCTTATACCATCTACATCGTTTAAGGATATGTTACATCGATTGCAACAAGTGCTGGATGCACTGAAAGGGGCAAAATTAACACTCAAGTTAAGTAAGTGTTACTTTGGCTATCCAGAGGTAGCATATCTCGGGTTCATGCTGTCAGTTGAAGGCGTACGGCCAGGAGAACAAAAGATTGTGGCAGTTAAGGAGTTCCCAAAGCCGAATAACAAACATGAAGTACGTCGGTTCCTCGGTTTGTGTGGGTTCTTCCGAAGATTTATACCACATTATGCGATGCTAGCACAACCTATGAGCGATTTACTAAAGGATAGTGTGTCATTTGAGTGGACAACAACACAAGAAGCAGCGTTCAATGAACTGAAGAACAGGTTAATCAGCAAGCCTGTACTTCAAGTGTTTAACCCAAGTGCAGAGACGGAACTACACTGCGATGCAAGTAGTATGGGTCTAAGCGGGATGTTACTACAGCGAGGCAAAGATAAAAAGTTACATTTAGTACACGCGGTATCTAAGAAGACAACTTCAGCAGAACGGAACTACCACTCGAGTAAACAAGAATTGATGGCTGTAGTATGGAGTATGAGTAGACTACGACCATACCTGATCGGAATTAAGTTCTTAGTGATTACAGATTGCCAAGCAATCGTTCACCTCAACACTCAGAAAACCCTGAATCCACAGATAGCACGATGGGCAACATTGTTGAGTGAATATAACTTTGACATCAAGCATCGCCCAGGTGCGAAAATGAATCATATTGATGCTCTTAGTCGGGCCCCAGCTAGTACGTCTCAAGATACAGAAACAGAACTATTGGATGAACATTTAGAGGTGTTTATCACGATGACCGAAGAAGAGCAGGTGATATCAATGCAACGCACCGACACCAGACTTAAGGGAATAATGGAGATTCTTAGTCGAGAACCGTCGGGACGTTCTGCAGTTGATAATGAAATTGTTAAAAACTATCACATGGAAAAAGGGATATTATATAGAACAGTTATCGTCGAAGGTGAAGCTAGACAGCTGTGGGTAGTACCCAATGCTATGAGAAAAGGAATAGTCATAAGATTTCATGATCTAGCAGGTCACTTTGCAGTAGACCGAACTGTGAACAAAATCAAAGAGCGTTACTATTTTCCACGGATGCGTCGGTATGTGCAGGTGCATATCAGGTGCTGTCCTGAGTGTGTGTTAACCAAAATACCTCGAGGTAGACAACCAGGTGAGCTGCACCCCATAAAACCGGGTAAGCGTCCGTTCGAGATAATTAATATAGACCACGTAGGGCCCTTTATCAAATCAACAAAGGGAAACAGTTATATCTTAGTGTTAATTGATAATTTAACAAAGTATGTGCAGTTATTTCCAGTCAAAAGTTGCGGTACAGAGGGAGTGATCCATAGCCTTCAACAATTTATAGTGACGTTTGGTATACCGAAACAAATAATTAGTGACAGAGGGACAGCATTTACATCTAAAGCATTTGACGCTTTCTGTACACAGTATGGTGTGAGACACATACTAAATTCGGTGAGACATCCACAATCGAATGGTCAGGTGGAACGTGTAAACAGTACACTAGTTCCAGTTATGCAATCAACGATGGAGAACAACAGAACCTGGGATAAAACAGTCAAGGATATAGAGTGTCATTTAAACAACGCGCATAACAAAACAATAGGTGATACCCCATTTCATGTACTTTACGGATATTATCCTAGTTTTAAAGATGGAACGTTGCGCCACGCTACAACAGTTGAGACGTGGGACTCAAGTACACAGATTCAAGCCAAAGTAAGAGAGCGCATAGCCAGAGAACATGACATGTGGAAACTAAGATATGATTCTAAACATGTCAAACCAGTGCAATATCAAGTCGGAGACGTGGTGTTCATCCGCCGACCTACTGAAGCTACAGGAGAATCAACCAAGCTACAAGTGAAGTATCGAGGACCATTGGTGATCACTAAGGTGCTACCAAATGATGTATATAGAGTGTCCGAACTACATACTGAGGATAAGAGGTGCTACTCGACCACTGTTCATGTGACACATATCAAGGGTTACAATATTCCAGAGGATGAAGAGGAACCAGATGAGACCGAGTCAATACCAACGGAGGAGGAGGAAGACCAACAAGAAGAATCAACCACAAATCACCAGCAAGTGGAAAAATCCAAAAGAGAGAGAAGACCACCGGGGTGGCATGCATCATACCAGATGTAAATATGATCACTATGAACAGAAAGAACTGTCTTAATTGTTACTACTCACTAGGTTATATAAATATTGTAATATTGTTATGTTAAGAGTTTAATGAAAATTTGTTTTTTTTTTTTTAAAAATTGATGGAAATGTTAATATTAAGTGGGGACCCTTAATTGTCAGGATACCCGAATGTTATCTATAGTTAGTAGATGGCAGCACTGGGAGCGAGACTACTCTCTTCGCTACTAACAGTTTAGTAGTCAGTCTGTCGCGAAAGCCTTGCGAGTGCGTTCGGTGTGTTTTCAAATGTGGTTCTCAATTTTGTATGTTTTGTTGAAATGAAATATAAGGAAGTGTTTTATATAAGTATTGAGTTTTGAGTATCCATTTATTTTGTCTATAACACTAGTATATTTTTTTAGTTTGTATATGTATGTATGTTGTAAACTTACAAAAATATATTCTAAAAGAATAGTAAAATAAACTTGCTTACGAGTTAATAAACAAAAAACAAATATTGAAGCTTGTAACGAAATGACAATGATGTAGATTTAAATAACGTTGTTTATTTGATCATAGTTTTACAAACATTGTTTCCATTATATGTGTACAGTCTTTTCTTTTATTCAGTCGTTTATACTCAGAGAGTGTACATTTAAAATATTTTAATAGGGGTTTACATATAAGGGAGGAAAGGTGGTTTACATCAAACTCACGGTTTCGTCCGGCATCCGATGATTACAATCTCTGTATGGGCTGATATCCGGGTGACAGCGTACGGATGGATTCGAAAACACAGGGCGGCGCAGCTCGGGGTGGCAGCTCGATGTGTATGTATACCGTTAACTCGCAAATGGCGGCGGACTCGGATTCAGCGATGTCTCACGGCACGAGAATAACGGGTGACTGAACAGCGATACGTAATTACTCGCAAAGGCGGCGGACTCGGACTTGGCGACGTCTCCCGACACGAAAAAGGGAACAGGGGGACCAACTAGACTCAAAGAAGTCGTAGGTTGGTGGGTAAAGCCTGTAGCATATCCGTGTCTAACGGTCACGAGTACCGTCCGGCTTATGCAGGCTAGGGAATGGTGCTGTTAGTACGGTGTTTGTATCCGTATCTAACGATCACAAAGTATCGGACGATACTTCGGCTTACATATTCACCGCACTCAGCGGGGAGAAACAGCTGCTCTAGGCCGTCTCCATGGCCTATACTTATGCAATTGCGTGGTAGGTGGATTTTGAAATGTGCCCCTTGCGATTTCAAGTGTTTAAATGAATATTAAAACCTTTTTAAAATGCATACATGTAGGTTAGAATTCAGTGATTCTAAATATGTGGACATTTTGGTTCTAAGTTTAGGGGTTTTTAAGTTATGGAATTTAAGGTTGAGGTCGGCGTACCGCCATAGTCAATGAGGTGCGTCTGCGTGATCTAGTGTGCGGCGGTACGTTCAGTATTACAGTTCTGCGGCGGTTTGTTGTAGCGAGATCGCGTGGCGGTGGTTGGGCGGACCGGTTGGGTAACGGTCAAACAGAGTGCGCCACCTAAATGGGCACTCCGTTTTATCCCGTTACAAGCTACCCACCTCAACTTACAAATATTTACAACTTGAATGCTCAAAAATAGTTAGTTCGTGATAACACTGGTGACACAGAACTCATAATAATTTTGATTATACTTGATTAACCATTGATAAAATAATATAATGTCCATTTGTATTCCTTTATATACCAATGACATAACGACCGCGACGCTGTTATATAGAAATACATAATTGAGTGATATACATTTCCAATAACAATATGATGCAATCTATGTTGAATATGGTGTAAAGGTATTAATGTTATGATCAAAAACAGTTTTTTGTTTTAAATGCAGTTTCAAAAACTTACATACATACATACATATTTTATTTATATCAATTGTAAATTCATCAGAATATAATATAAGCAGTATACAATTTAAAAATTGCATTTACTCGTCTCAATTCTATATATATTTTATGTATAGGGTACATAGTTACATAAGATATAAACATAAGTAATGAATAAATTATAAAACATAAAATAAATAATATATATTTTTTTTTCTAAGTTTATCAATAAATAGAGGCAAAAAAAAATACATATACATTAAATAGACAAAATATAACTTTAAGAGTATGAAGTAAAAAATACATTGTTGAATACAGTATATAATATGGGACAAGTTTACTTTAATTAACTGATTAATTTTTTTTCAATTAAATAAACTGGTTCAGACTGTACAGTGAATCATATGATCATAAGAATCATAATTTACTTGTTCGTGACCGCCACTGACAAGTTCTTTTAATTGAATCATTAATCAATTCTAATGTGAATCCTTTTTTATCATAATTATACAAAATTAAATTAAATTAAAACACATTTTTTTTATTTATTAAAGAATGTAAATATCTAGTCTACAAGAAGACACTATTTCTATTTTTTGGTTTTTATACATCAAATTTGACTTAAAATAATATAAAAAAATTTGTTTGTTGACACATTCAAAAGACAGTAAATAAAAATAATCTAAATCTTATATCGAGTTAAGTAAAAAGTAATAGTAGTTAATATTAGTCTCAACTATCTACTCACCAAGTATCTATTTAAATTCATCTTTACCAACAAACCATGTTTGGTAAACAAAGACAAAGATTTCCCTTGATTAAACATAATATATTTTTTACTTCACATTTATTTATTTTCATAAGTATATAACAAAAAAAGAATACTAAATGTAATTAATACTTTTAATTTTACATTTGTTTTATTTTTTTTAATTATTAGACAATTAAATGATATGTAAACAACATAAAATGGAAATATCCATTAAATAAATTACTGTCCTCTATATTATATATATATATATTTTTATTAGATATCAAAAACAATGCATTTATATATGTACATCAAAATTTAATTAATTACAGAATTGATTAACCTCCTGTAAGCTTAAGCTGTATGCAGCTTGTGTTGGAGATATGGAGCTATGATTACTACAAAATAATATAATAAGTAAGAATAAGTATAAATAAATATGAATTTAAAAATTCAAATTCAAATTGAAACAACTCTAAAAATCTAAAACTAGCTTATTTTCTAAATAACAAACAAATAAATACAACAATTCAAAATGAAATGCTATAGGTCAGGTACATCAATTAAGATAAAAAAAAAAGACAAACTGGGTTATATTACCTCAAAACCTTGTATAATTCAAAGAATAAATATATTTATATTAAACCTTTAATATTTACAATTTCACCACCAAGTATTTTTTTTTTAAATTCATAAGGCATAGAATTGAAAATATTTGGACCCTGATAGTCCACAAACACTGACCAAAAAATGTACTTGTATATTTAACAGTCGAATCATACTTTCTCATTTCACTTTTGTTGCTTAACTCCTTGTGATTCTTATTAATATTGAATTTCTGAAGCAAATACATAATTGCAATTTTTTATATAAATACCTTATAGGCAGTACACCAAATTCTTTATAGTTAGCATTCGTATGACGTAGATTCATGCAGAGTGAATTTATTTAGACAAATCCTATCTATATTATTTTGATTAACTACCTACTAATGTTGTTCTATATTGACTTAGAATTATGTAAAGAAATATTTAAAAAAAATTATTAATCTGTGACATAATGAGTCTTCTACCTTCTACTTAAAATCTATCACCCTCTATATTATATTTACCTGTTTATCAGAATAATTGTGGACAACATCTATTATATAATTTGATATTTTTGGTTTAATATTTTTTTGTGGTGTATTAAAAATGAATTCAATAGCGTCCTCATCTTCGTCCTCACTACTTGACAAACAATATAAAATTGCCGCTTTCTTTGCCTCATTGATATTCATATTTTAATTACCAACAAATTCCCTACGTTTATTCAAATAAAATAAGTGTAATTATAAAATAATAAAATAAGAGTGATGTCGTAAAAATGTGATGATCAATTTGATCAGATCAAACATCAATGTTTATTGTTTACGAGAAAATTTAAAGAATTTAAAGAGTTGATAGATGCTAATCAATAAAAGATAAGGTGCACCGCCTTGAAGAGCTCGTGCGATTATCACTGCACTGAGTGCAAGAAACTGACGCGTGTGGAACATAAAAAACCGCACTAGTTGTGCACTGGTATTCCATATGAAACATAAAATAATTGCACTAGTGCAATAGTGCAGTCATGTGGAAAACGCTATTAGTTTCAACTTCCCATAAGTGATATCCCTCAACGTGGCGTTTGGCATCTCTATACTCTGTCTCAAAGTAGAATACACCGGGCGGCCGACCGGTTTTCGTTCGGTATGCGCATCTGCTCCCCTCCAGTTTGCGCGCCAGGTGATCTACGCGGTCGTCCACATACCAATTAAACAACCGTTATACAGTATACACCGTACACAAAATA
>NW_021771353.1:2083-4987 GCF_005508785.2 Acyrthosiphon pisum | reverse complement strand
TTTTACCAAAACATAATACCCACTTTTGGACTTGTCAAACCAAATAAATTGCATACAGCTTTCTTCAACATAGTATATTATATTATATTTTAATAGACTTGTTAAATTTAATTTGTATGAGATTTTAATAATATTCAAATCGATAGATACAAATTATTTTTTTTAAGCACCAAATAAATCAAATAACAATATGTGTTTGTTCTTTTTAGTTACCCCTGTGTGCAATACATTGGAACATAGATATTTTATAGATGTCACACTGCGATATGCGATGTTTTATTCTAAAGCGTATACAGTATACACCAATATGCGATGTTCTAGAGATGCCAAACGCCATGTTGAGGGATATCACTTATGGGAAGTTGAAACTAAATATCCATAGTAGATCACATTGCGATGTCTCTTAACCGTTGGCCGGTACACATAGATTATCGCATATATGTCGCATAGACATCACATACATCATCCACAGAACGTTTTTTTTACCCTTTTTGTGATGACACAATAGTGACATTTATGTAATATCATTGATTATATAATATATAATATTTTCTATATATAATCAATGGTAACATTCCAAGTGCAGTAACAATTTATATTTATAATATATAATAATTATGATTAAATTCAGATGGTAAATGTAGGTGTAAGTTAACTAGTTCATTTGAAATTTGTTGTTCACAATCTTTATTTACAAATCTAATAGGTTTTTGACCATTTTTCCAGAATTTTAAAAGCCTTTTCATAACCCCAAGACAAACATTGTGCATTTATTCTAAAACTACAACTGAAGTAATGTCAATGGGTAATTCTTCAAATGGGCAAAGACCTTTATGATAATGTTCATCACTCTTAAGACGAAAAGAATCATTGGTTCTTAATGGTGCATTTACACCCAAAAAACATACTCTCTTATTGCTATAAGTTCCCTCTTCAATGCAAGAATTACAAACCAAACCAAATAAATTGCATACAGCTTTCTTCAACATATCGATTCAACAATTTCCCATAACTGATGTCTGTCGTGAGTCCACTGTCGAAAAAGTATCCCCAATAAAATTTGAAGAAGCCACTCTTTTACATTTGCAATACGAAAGGACATTACTTTCCCAGAATTCTGGAGTCATCAAATCTTGTATCTTAACTGGATTTTGAACTCTATAAAATACCTAATGATAAGTTCAAACTTATGATAAACAATATTATTAAAATAAATTATACGTTACGTTATATATAATTTTAGCAATGAACCCAGAGCAAATGGCACTGTTATTTTTTGTTCAAAGACCTTTCCCTTCAAATCCGGTATGAAAATGTGTACCATGGATGCCACCTAAAACACAAATTCATTTTAATTATTACATTCGTAATAATTAGGGCTAAGCCCTCCCAAAAATTTCAAACGCCCGCCAAATATTTTATATTTATTTTTATAAAATAATATAAAGGGTGTCCCGAGGAGATTTGACAAATGATATAACAATACAATGATACCCATAGGTGCCCGCGTAAGTTACTTAACAAGAATAGTGATATTTAAAAAAATTGTATTTATTTTTATTTCTAAAAAACCAGCTACTTGACTTAACCCTTAACTTGGCAGACCTTGAAATACATAACTGAAAATTTGAAAGTTGACTATTTATAACTAATTTGAGGTCACTGAGTTCAAAAATGACAAAAAAAATATTGTAACTCTTTGAGTTTTTGAGTTATGAGTTGTAGCCAAAAAGATACATTATCAAAAACCCATGTTTCATGTTGCGTATCTAAAAAGATACATTACCAACAACCATATACAAATTTACTATAGTAAAAGTGTGCCTATTTGTTTACAAATCAAATTTTTTTTAAAAAAATTACTTTTTTTGTATAATTTATCAATCAAAAATTGTGTTTATGGATTTCAATGTTTACTTATAGATTCTAAAAATATAATATATTTGTGAAAAACGTTTTTTAAGCATTTTCCTTTATTAAAAACCAACAAATTAAATCATGAAATAAACAATGTTATCGTAGCAATTACCTTATTGCTTATTTATAAAACAAAATATATAACAATATAGTATTTAATAATATTGAATATTTTTATAATATAAAATATTCATTATAAATTATTTAAAATTACAAAACAATATCACAGCAATTACCTTATTGCATACTTATTAAATAAAAATAATATAAAATCAAGTGTTAATAATATTGAATAATTTTAGAATATAAATTAATTATTTAAAATCTAAATAAAATCACAGCAATTACCTTATTGCATACTTATTAAATAAAAACAATATAAAATTAATTTGGAACTTTAACAAATAACTAATAATTATTATAGGAACATGTGTTTCATTTTTTTGTATGGAAATCATTGTAGCAGTTTCTTTTTTTCACTGTGCATAGTCTTGTATTACATTTTGTACAGATATATATGGTTTGACCTTTCTTACAATAACGACAGCGACCCTTAGTTGTCCGAACAAGGAAATGGTCATATTTATCAAATTTAACATCATCAATAGGCCTTGGAATAATTGTTCTAATAACCTTTTTTACATTCTCTGTGGAATTATTTTTTGCTGATTTTCTACCTGCTTTTGACGGTCTATTTCTTTCATTTAATGCAATGGCAATATTTATTCGAAACTCCTTCAGGCGCATTACTTTTTGATGTTTATACTGGTGACAGTCTTGTCTATATAATAACCAAGCATTATTGACACAAATATCAAGCAACTGTGAAAACACTGCCATGTACCATTTGTGGGTCTTGAGTTCTGTTCTGTACAATGCCACCAGCATATCCGCTAAGTCTACACCACCCATATGAGTATTATACTGTTCTACTATTTTGGGTAGTGGTACATCTACATAACTTTTGTAACTTTGGAATACCTTTTA
>NW_021771353.1:0-1139 GCF_005508785.2 Acyrthosiphon pisum | reverse complement strand
TAGACAATCCGACTACGGTGGATTGCAGACACCGCCGATGAGCGGCAATATGTACATGCTTGATTAACCAATATACAAATAAAATACTAATACCAATACGTCATTAATAATAATAATGATAATTTAAATGACGATTAACCAATGGCAACCAATAATTATTATTATAATAGCTTTAGAACAAAAATTTCTACCGTAAACCTCAAAATCTCCATTTGAGCACTTCCCCGGGTTAGACCTAGGGGTATGAAAAATAGATCACTTTACTCTCTCACACTTACTTAATGTACTCACAAAATTTTATAAAAATCAGTCAAGCCGTTTCGGAGTTCGAAGATAAATATTTTCCATATTGTGACACGAGATTTATATGTATTAGAAAGAGATATATTGTAATAAATTAGTAATTACTATTAATCTTTAGTGTATACTGAGTATAGTATTTTGACATTATATAATTATATGTACAGATGGGAACAGAGTTATTTATTTTTATTACCTATAATATAATGTACCTAGGACCTACCTATAATAATAGTAAGATAAATTCTATAGAAATTATATTGTGTATAGGTATAATATGTGGAATTCAACAATAGATAATATAATATATATATACATTTAACATCATCAACATCCATAACACTATTTACTACAGTATAATATGTACGTTTCTTTGATATAAGGTTAAAACTAAACTGTCCGTGAAGTTTTTGACGTACTTACGGAACTAGCGGGGTCCGCAATCCACCGCAGGTGGATTGCATACCTGGCAATATATACTTCGCATATTGTCCGCTATCCGACGAAGTCGGATTGCCTACCTATGTGATTTAACGACTGATAGCTGGACAATCAAATACAGCATCGGCTCAACACTTTTTAACAATTTTAACAACCAAAAGAATCGGTCAAACGCCAGGAGATCCTGGGGATCGTATCCAACCCATCCATTTAATGATTTACATATTTCGTGACGAATTGCTAGACGCTCAAACTTTTTAACGTACCCGCCAAAGCGCAGCCTTATGTCCAATCCATATCACTTATCCCTTATATAACTTTCAACTTTTAACTGACAGAAACTATATTCTACATATTCTTTTACCTACCTACGCTACTAACGGGGTCCGCAATCCACC
>NW_021771352.1:2192-2339 GCF_005508785.2 Acyrthosiphon pisum | reverse complement strand
CGCCCAGCCCGCGTACGCTGTATATTATATGGAACCGCGTGCAAAGCAATTTATTTTTTAAAGGAATACCCTCCGAGCGCAGCGGTGTATTTACTCGTATGTAGCCAGGAAAATCGATGGGGACAAGAAGACGCACACATGTAACGA
>NW_021771352.1:617-2092 GCF_005508785.2 Acyrthosiphon pisum | reverse complement strand
GATCGCGAATGAAAAAACCGCAGTCACTTCGCGGTTCGGGGACGAGCAGCCGCCGAGGGCGCTTCAAAATATACGACCGAAGCGGCACTCGACGGTATTGGGCGCTCTATACAATATTATGTAATGTGTGACGACTATATTGCGTCTCCGTATTTTTTTCATAACGTTGCCACAGACGAGACGGTCTATCGACTCTCCGCAGTTGGGTTTCGAGTGTTCAGACAAACGAGTGGTGGGTGGGTGGGGGTGGTGAGAGGGTCGGCGTCGAGACGAGATAACTGCATTTCCGCGTCTAGATATAAGATGGCATATATAGGTAGGTACGTCGTCACGTTACGACTGCTAAGGTCGAATCGCACTCGTATTTTTGTCGAATTGCACTCGGGTCTCTATTAAAAGACACGGTGTTAGAAAAGCGGTCAGCTCCACCTGAATGGGGGTCGAATTGCACTTACTTTAGTCGAACTGCATTCGGGCTCGAAAAAGGTATCCTAACAACATTTTAATGCATTTCAAGGGGTTCGTCGACGTTTATGACACACTCCTTTCCCTTCCCTGCTGCGCCTACCGGCTTAGGACCGACAGTGATTTTAATTATTGCAGGCGTGGTGAAAAATGATTGTTTTATGCATACCATTGTCCATTAATATGTTGATTATTATTGTCATTTTTATAGCTTTTTTTTTTTAACTAAATTTGATAATTTTTTCGTAGTAATAATATAAACATTATAATAATAATATTTTCTTTATTACGGAAATAAATTCCAATTACAGTTTTTTTTTTTCTATATAATAATATGTATAATAATATGTATATGTTACGCCGAATTTGTGAAATTGCCGATTACATGAAATCGGCAGAAAAATTGCCGATTTCATGAAATGAGCAACGCTGTTGCAGAAAACGTGAAATCGGCAATTTTTCTGCTGATTTCATGAAATCCGCAATTAAAATTTGCCGATTTCATGAAATAGGCATATTTTTTTCTGCCGATTTCATGAATTCGGTATCACATTATTACGAACATAAATTATTACGAATAGTGATAGATATAATATAAACAACCAATATTTGAACCCATTGGCTTTACCACATCATTATCTTTATTACCTATGATGATAGACGCTATGATTGTTAGGTCCCCACTGGCGTGCCGCGTGGCTTTATCTTAGTTACTAAGACATTTTTATTGCTTTGATAAAATAATTTGACAAATATTCCCTACCTACATGTTCAGCGTTCAGTTATTCATATCAGTTTTTGGTCAAAAACCACGAATGAGACTGGCAACAAAAGTACCTCGAGAATATCTTAGATTTAAAAAGAAAAATTTTTATGAATTTCTAACTCAAAATAATTTGCAAATTTTCGTGATTTTTCCATATTTTGTCATTTTTTGAACTTTAAATGCTTATAAAAAAAAACTGTGACTAACGATTTTTAATATTTTTCATCTGCCTTTGAAACAATAT
>NW_021771352.1:0-567 GCF_005508785.2 Acyrthosiphon pisum | reverse complement strand
CATCGAGTGCAGTGGCATTTCAGAGCAGTAGACGGAACCTTGTGATTCGCGCCAGAGCATTATTATATGTCAGACCATTTTATTTCATTAAATGTATTGTAAGTTTTTCTTTTCAAGTAATATAGAAAGTAACCTATAGTTCGAAAGTGTTCGTTGTTTTATTTGTGCACGGACCTCCAAGGAGATTCGTAACACTATATTTATGCATATTTTAAGGTTTTTAAGGGTATAAAGGCATAAATTAGAGCTGAATGGTATGCGGTTACCCCGCAGAATGTTGGTCCACTATATTATTTTGCGCTCATCTAAACTCACAAATTACTGCCCTAAATCTGATTTTTATGTATCGAAATACTTGGGAAAATATTGGATAAAATATAAGGATAAACATTTTTAAAAATATGATTTTTATAAAATAAACGTTGTCTTGCAACGACTTGAAACCATATAAAATAAATATTTTCAAAAACATTAATACTTTTTGAAATATTGAGTGATTTGCATTATAATAAAATACTTTTAAAAAATACTCAAGTACAGATGAGTGTAGATCCTCGTCTTTTAAAA
>NW_021771351.1:8876-9068 GCF_005508785.2 Acyrthosiphon pisum | reverse complement strand
AAAGTGTCCTTTTAAGTGTATACGAAATGTAGGTATAGAATATAATTAAGTACGAGTATATTATGACAATCAAACGCTTTCGAGACAATATCAGTTTCGTTGGTACTCTACAAATTATAATTAAAATGCACAAAGTAAAAAAAATAACTTTTTTATCTGACATCGATGAATTGTTAATTATCAAACCCTAAT
>NW_021771351.1:6610-8776 GCF_005508785.2 Acyrthosiphon pisum | reverse complement strand
GTAATTTGATGCAGTAAAACACATGCGTAAGTGTATCAAATATTTTTTGATCATTATTCTTATAAACGAGCAAAGTGGTCGTACAAAATACAAATGAATAATTCATATTATTATCGCGAACTCACTACCTATTCCAGATTGTTTAATGTTTATAAGTTATTACCGTCTTACGGTTACATATATAATTTTGTTAAGCTTATAATGATTTTTAAAATATTAAATAGACACAGCCGAGCAGGATGATCCATTACAGCTGGTAAAACAATTGAAAAAGAATCATCCCCGCAGATTCACTGGAAAAACATTGGGCATGACTATGACAACAATTATTACGACGGAGAAATCGAAACGTCGGAATGTGAATGAGTTCAAGGGCAAGAGAGAAAAAGGAAAATCGTTGATTAAGGTGATCGGACATGATGATCGGCCAGTCGCGGCAGCCATGGTACAGAGCACGGGTCCCAAAGACATCGATGGTAGAGCTGGTGACAAAGGTCAGCCGGCCGTGATCGGCCAATCTTCGTCAACCAGCTGCGGTACCAGGAGGTCAGTGGCTACAATAACCCGGGTAGGCGATCAGACGGCGGACCCTGACCGAATAACGACGGCGTTCGTGCCATTCACGCCCCGGACCCGAACCCAACCGCGACTGACTTCCACTGGCAGCAAGCGCACAACCAATAAATGGAAGTGCGACGAGGAGATAGAGGACGAACCGGCGACGGACCAGTCAAATAGCATCAGGACGGTTTGGCAAGACTTCACGTTGCCCACGCGACTGCCCAAGTACCAAACGCCCATAGACCCAGTGACCAAGTTGTTTCTGAAAATGACGTCCAACGATAGATGGAGAAGAAGGCCCGCCGAAAAATGCACCAAACCTTGCTAGTCACTGGAGCGAGAGCTGATGTCACGTTCCTCATCGTGATTAACCTGCGTTTAGCCTGTTAGACGGTGCTCAACCAGACGTCTGCCACGCCATCGTACTGACCACTCGTTCCACTGCCATCCGAAAAATTGTGCCATAGGGCCACGACTACGGATTAGCGAGATCGTGTTTGGTAATTTACTGTATAGTTATATTGGACCAAGATCAATTTTTTTACGTAACTTGCAATCAGCAAGTACAAAAAAGTTTTCAAACACGTTTTACTTCTGGTCAGGGATCGAAACCGTTTCAAATTTTAACGGTTACGGTTTTAGTTCTTGAGAACGGTTTTCTAAATTTTCTGGTTTTGGTTTAGGTTTTAAGACCGGTTTTTTAAATTTTTTGGTTTTGGTTTCGGTTTTAAAAAAGGTTTTTCAAATATTTTATCGGTTTAAAGAACGGTTTTAGAAAATTTTCGGTTTTGGTTTTTGGAACGGTTTTTAAAAATTTCCATTTTATTTTCCTGTCTAATTACTGTAGATTCGATTTTTATTTTCTATTAACTATTATAAGGGCCGAGTCTAAAGCCCTGAAGTATGGCTACTTTGTATAATTAGTGTACAATATACGATATAACAAATTAACGTTCAGCAGAACTAATTTCGTGTTATTAACTTGAATATTATGTACCTAATTTAGGTGCCTCATGCCTACTTTTGCATTCGACATAATATTATGTTGCCATATTATGGACTATGGTTGAGATCATTATTCGATTACATTAAAATTTAATTGTATAATACAATAACATCACACTACCTATATTATTTGTATTTGCAATTTTCAATCATAAGTTTAGTAATAATATATATATGAATATTTCGTAATACCCAGTAACTGCATCGGGATTTTTATCAATAAATCCAAACATAATAATTTCTTCGTATAAAAATATTAGAATTACAAATAATATAATTAACTTTATGGAATTCAAAGAAACCGACATTAATTTTAAATTTTAATCTGTTTTTCAAGAACAGTACAAGAGCGGTTTTTCAATTCTATGGTTTCGGTTTGGGTTTTGAAAACGGTTTTTTAAGGTCTTAGGTTTCGGTTACGGTTTTTTAACCGGTGTTTCAAAGCTTTTGGTTCCGGTTCCACTTCCGGTGTTTAGAAATGAGAAAACCGCGGTATTACCCGGTTTCGATCCCTGCCTTCTGGTTGTGTATAATATCTATAACTATGTATAACACTTGCATATAGCTATACTTGCTGTATATATATATTATATACCTATA
>NW_021771351.1:3871-5546 GCF_005508785.2 Acyrthosiphon pisum | reverse complement strand
TAAGGTAGTAACTAAAATATAAAATATAATTTTAAAATTGTTTAGAATTTCGGAAAATGGAAAAATCCGGTACCGACACCCTTAAGACTAAAGTGATGAAATAAATGAATATTATTACTATTATAATATGACGATACCTTGTTCCAAAAGAGAAGACATCAGGCGGCCACGGGCCAAACCAGTTTTTTACGTAAAACTGGTGCATCTTCTATTTTGGAACTGGATATAGGGCTACGGCCTAGTGAACTTATATTAAATATCAATTTTAGATGAAGTTAGTCTTGTACTATAATTTTTCACTAACTCCATAACTCACTAAAATGTTTTATTAAAACTAAAACATAAACAATTTTAAATTTTAAAATTCCTAATAATTAATAGCTTGATATTTGTCTAAATAGTTCGTTGAGTATAGAAAATTTATTTTTATCAACATATTTTATAGTACATATTTCAACTTTCTAGACTATAAATATCTTAAGAAAAGTAAAAAACATTATGAACGTTATATTATGTATTGTATAGGAAATGCTTACCTATACAAACATTTGGGGAAAGTATCTAAAATTATTCGTTTTCAAATTAGGTACTTACAACGAAATAAGAAAATCAATTTAGTCAAAATTCTATTTTTCGTATAAATTCCTGTTTTCGGTATTTTTCTTTTTTAGTCATACATTATTTTCGTTTTGAAAATAAGAATCGCCTCTCAGAATTCTACTCCGCTCAGAATCTAAAACAGTGGTTTATCAATAATATCAATGACTATAACTGCATAATATTATAATATGAAGGCATGAAGCACTTGTCTACTGTAAACATTGATAATATATTGCTCTCATGTCTGACGTCTTATTTTTTTAAATATTATTTTTATTATATAAGTGTGTAATCGCACAATGACCGCGTAATCCGACAATATGATAAATTTGAATTCAATGATATAATATCACCGTATAAGAAAAACGATTCTGAGCGGAGACGGTTTGTCAGTCTAGGTATTAGACATACCTATTATTGGTAGAATTTTTGGTAACAGAATTAAATATTTAGGTGGAATCTTGTTTTAAATTTTCAATCCTTAGATATAAAAGTTGAACATTTTATACATTTTTAACTACAAAATAATTATTCAATTATAAATTTGATAAAGTTTGTCAAAATTTCAACTTCAAATGCTTATAATAAATAATTGTGCCTATGTATTTTTAATATTTTTCAACTGCTATTGTAACAATGTATCAGGAGCCTTGCATTAAATTTTCACGCATTTTTACCAAACAAATAAAATTTTATTGATATTTATAGAAAAAAAAACTAAAAAAATTGAAAACTTACAATGTCCGTAAACAGCTCAAAAAGTGTCAAATTATTTTCAAAATGTTATCGTATATCGAAAATGCTAATATAAACATTCAGTGAAATTTTCAAGTTTCTACAGTCACTCGTTTTTTAATTACAACAAAATAAGATAATCGTTACGTAAGAAATCGAGTGAATATCAAATGTTGTAAAAATATGAATTTCAAACGCTCATAAAAATTTAATTTGAGTTTATTATAGACATTTTTTTTTTGATAAAGGTAGATTATCCTATAAAGAATCTTGTATTACATTTTAAAATCTTAGTTCTAAAAAGAAAAATTTTTACGAATTATTAACTCAAAATAATTTG
>NW_021771351.1:0-3821 GCF_005508785.2 Acyrthosiphon pisum | reverse complement strand
AGTATTCATTGTTTGTTAAAGTATAACTCATCTCATTATTTGTAAACTCATGTACTCATTTTGAATAATTAATTTGATTTAAAATTATATTATAATTTTAAAAAATAAAAAAGGGAGATGTTGTATACCTTGAACTTGTTACTAACTTTGCTTAGATTATTATCATTATTATTATTATTATTATTATTATTATTATTATTATCATAAAATTTGTATTATGTTGTTCAGACCATGTGAGTCGCATTATTATGCTAATAAATAAAATTAAAATTAATAATTATGTACCTAGTGTTAATTAACTAATAAAACATAAAACACGTTGTACGAAGTTTTAGTGTAGGTAAATTAGGAAGTTCATCCGTACCAAATGTCAATCTTTCTATTATAATATATCTAACTTTTATATGAAAGTGATAACGTCTTTATCTATCTCCAGTGATTATCGGAAGTGGCGTCTTACACGCGGGACTCAATCAAATAACAACTATAATATTATATTGGTCAGTTTGGTGATAGGTACATCGCGATTGCATTTATTATTCCAGTATACTGTATCTTTCAAGCCTAAGTTTGGTATTTGGTTTTGGTATGATTGTTATGGCTTATAGTCGAGATAAAATGTTAAGAAGGTGGGCAAGTGGGTCATGTTCTGCTCGGCGATTGTAAACTGCACCCAAGGTACAGGTTAACATAAAATCACGCATGTCAGCTGCGCCCAAGTTCTTATCAAGTGTAAAAAGGTGATATGTAAACGGCGCCCGGGAAAAATTTTAAAAATCAATAGGTAGGTAACTGTATTTTTGCAAAATAAAAGAAAATTGTTAAGCTACACGTCTTAAAAATCTATAATACTTAATATTTAATTCGTTACGACTATACAATATCAATAATTAATAGAATAAAATAAATAATTGAAAAAATATATAATTTTAAAAAGTAGGTACTATATTAGGACAAATAATAACATTTTTACATTTCACCACTATTATATAATAATTAAACCTTGTAACTTTTCACGTTTTTTTTTTGTTTTATAATATTTTGATATTTAAAGGGTTGATTTAATTTAATTTTATTTTATTTTATTTCTATTTGAATTTCTTTTAACTTTTCTATAAACATAAAAATATTTGGATGAGTTGTACGATATAGTCATATAGGTAATAGCAGACCTTTGCCGGATACAGTATAATAACTATCAATAATTTTATTGCCATATTACCTACTGAAATAGTAATATACGTGTTGCCATGTTGGTATTTTAATTTTTGGTTATTTAGACAAAAATAATTTCTGTGATATTATAGATAAAAAGTCGAGCGCAGTTTACGTTATACCTTTTTGACATAGATAACAATTCGGGCGCAGCTTACAAAAAAAAAAGGTCGTTTGGGCGCCTGTGTTATTAGTAAATTAGTTATTTATTTATTTTATCATAAATGATGATTACGCCTGTAAGGCAAACAGTACAGATAAAAAAATCCCAAGAGTACATAGTGTAAAATAGAACACATTAAAAATAACTTAGTAATAAAATAATAATTGTACAAATGAAATAGTACCAAATAGAGTAACAACATAAGTAGGTAAATTAAAACATATATATGTATACAGTATTACGAATTAAAGTTTTTACAACATAATATTAAACCGTGATAATGTTGAAGAATTACGAAAAAATCAAAATTGTTAATTTTATTACATAGGCAATTTCAGCATGCGATTAACCGGCCAGTTTCTACTATATAGTTCTGTGAGTGAGTTAGTGGGTATATAAAACATAGGATAAAAACGGAGAGACGCTTGATGAACGTTTATAGGTATTCAATTTAAAATTTCTGCACAGTACACATTACTCTCTGTAGTTGACTATTATTCCGTTATACATCAATGCATTTTTTTTTTACAGTTCTACATAAAATAGGATGCAGTTTTAGATTACTAAATAAGTAAATCTAAGCTCGGATTCGGACTGTTGAGGCCCGGGGCCAAAGTTTTATAGGATGAGGCCCCTAGACGAAAAAAAAAATAAAGTATAGTATATTATATGTACAATAAACAATACAATAAATATATATACTATATGGGTATTAGGTACATAGCAATAAATAATGAATAATGTATCACTTTATTTATAAATTATAATTTACAAGCTTTTTTCCCCTACTAAATAATCATAGATTTCTTTTAGGTGATTTATGCAGAGTTATAGGCTTATAGCCCATAACGAAAAAAGTAATGGACAAATCTGAGGCCCCTAAATAAATTCCAACTATCGTGGCCCGGTTAAATACTTACAATGATTAAAAACTTTACAATGATAATTTATAAATATTATGAAATATGAGTAGAATATAGGAGACAATAATGCCCACCTAGTGGAACCAAATATAATTATTTGACAAATTTTCTGTTTTTAGAATATATTTTAATATTTTATATAAATATATATGTTGTTTTTAACAAGACTGCACGTTGAGTCAATTCATTTATTAGGGTATAAAAAAATGATGTAAAAACTATTTTAAATATTACTGTCCATAAATTAATATTTTATAATGCTTCTAAAAGTTTTTAAGGTTTCATTTAATACGCAGATGACACCTTACCTATACAATTCGTATCATCTACCTTGCTCAAGTTTAACTTGAAAATATAATGGGTATATGTGACATCTAACATTTTTGAACCAATTAAACAGTTTATTCGTTAATTATTCAATCTGAATAATTAATAAATAATTTTAAGTGTACGTTTGTGATAAACGTAAAAAAGTTTTAACGTTTAATATACTACAAAAAAGTAGATAGGTAGTAGATACT
The DNA here is from genome assembly GCF_005508785.2 of Acyrthosiphon pisum. Taxonomy (NCBI): domain Eukaryota; kingdom Metazoa; phylum Arthropoda; class Insecta; order Hemiptera; family Aphididae; genus Acyrthosiphon; species Acyrthosiphon pisum. The sequence continues at coordinate 999 of NW_021771351.1, read as the reverse complement.
TGTAAATATTTTAAAATGTATTTGTATTTATATTCAAATACTTTAAAAAGACAGTATTCTGAATACATTTAAAAAATAATGAAAGTATTCTTAACAAATCTGCCAGGTCCCCTAAAGGTCTTAATCCGGGCTTGTGTCTACAGGTGTTCACTGTAACGGTAGTGATAAATTTTAATTCAATAATAATATAAAACCGTGAAAAAACATACGAAAAACGTTTCTAAACGAAGCTTCGTGTCTGTCTGCAGCCCATAATAGTACTAAGTTGATTTTATGATATTATTGCTATCAAAGTAATTTATTTTCTATTTGAAATTAATAATACAGCAGATTAGCTAAAAAAAATTAAAAATGAGTGTATAAAATATAATAATATACTTTAGAAAATTTGAAGTATTTACCAACTACGAAAAATATTTTTAAATTACAACGAAACAACTAAAATCGTTACTCTCCGTTTAAAATTTAAATATCTAATTCCGTCCAAACTTTAACTCGAAATATCTATAACAAAAAAACTGATTTTTTATATTTTTGGATTACAATGTAAACTACATACTAGATACCTTATTTTATGGTTTTAATCCTTAGCTATAAAAATTGAATATTTCATGAATTTTTAACAACAAAATAATTTCCACATAATCGTGATTTTAATTAATTTTGTCAAAATTTGAACTTTTATGTTTATAGAAAAAAAAACATGAGATTACTTACGTATCTTAAATACTTTTCAACTGTTACTATAAAAAACTTATGAGAAAACTTGTATTACATTTTCAAACTTTTTGACCCAACAAAATTTAAATTTGAATTACCACAAAATAATAAATGTTTCGATGTTCGAGGTATACAAAACCATATACATATCTCAAAAAATACATAAGTCAAATTTATTTTTATTTCCCTTGAGATCCGAGTTATCGAGACACGACTGTAATATATTTAGACTCACCGTCACTCACTGACATCAAATCGTTATCCATAGATTGACAAGTC
>NW_021771350.1:384-1887 GCF_005508785.2 Acyrthosiphon pisum | reverse complement strand
AATATTTTGGGCGCCCGCTATTTATTTATGACCTATTGCAATTATACGTGTTTCCGACATAAAACATTGATTTTAGATACATATTGGGTTACCCGATTCCGCTCCCGCTTTCAGCACACTACGCAAGTCGTTGCCGACAACCGCCGGACTTGTAGGATCGGTAATGGCGTAACAATAGGTCTATCGTCTATGACTAAAATATTATATTAAAATTTAAAACCAATGATTTTCATGTTTCATTATCAACTATGGTACCTATTTCGGTATTTTAGTATCTACCGCGTGTGAAATGCGCTAATTTTTAATATCAATAACAATGATGCACGATATTTATTGTACGATTGCATACACTTATTTCTGATAACACTTTTTGTTTCCAATAATTATTTGGTTTATTCGATAACACTTTTTGTTTCAAATATACATTTAAAAACAAAATGTTCTATCGATGTATCCAACACGTTGTTTGGATAAGGCTCACATAGAACCTTTTGTTTCTGGTAACTTTTTAAATATGGGATCGATTAAATTTTTTCTAAGACTAAAACATAGAGAAAAATAAATCTTGACTGAACAGATAAAAAAACCATTTTTGAAATTTTTTGATATAGAACTCTTTGATTCCAAGCCCGCCAACTGTTCAGCCGGCGGTTGTTGTTGGCGGCCGATATTGCGCGCCGCCGGACGGTAAATAGTGGGAGAAATTGGGCTTCCGCGCTGTCACCAGCGGCAGTCAGATGCGCGGAACGAGTACAGTCTCTCGTGGAACAGTGTATAGCTCACTTTATTGCGTGGGAAGTGAATTTCGAGTCTGGATAGGCAAGGTATCGGTCGACAGAGTTTTAAGATTTTAACCAGCCCTAAAAAGTTAACGACCCTCTTTCAATAAGACATATTAATTTTTTATTACTATTTCAATTTTCAGAGTTCGGGGTGCTCAACTATTTTCTGTCATATTACCTTTATTACTAAACCGGCCCAATAAATTTTACGCGGCCCACAGAAGTCAACTTTTATGGTTTGACTTAAAATGTAGCAGATTTTCTGATTATTTTTGATTTTTTCATATATTTGCTTGCTTATAATTTATAATTTACACATGCCACTAACAAAAGTCTAAACATTTTAGTTAATTTTTGTTTTTATTTATTCAGTAAAGCTAGAACTAAAAACAATTTTTTTCCTTAGTATATAGTATTTCCTAGTACCAAATGAATTCAATTCTTTACGGTTACAATAAAACCGTTTTAAATTAATTTTTCAGAAAATCTATAAGAAATATAATAAAGAAGTTTAAATGTTTTAAAAACAGGTTTTTGATTTCCTTAAAGATTAAAATTTTTATGTTAAATATAAAAATCAAACTATAATATATAAAAAAATTGTATTGATAATTCCGTGGTTTTTTTTTAATTTTTTTTATGTGCTTATTCGGTATTTAAGTGTTTTTTTCAACACTTACTTAATGATTTTAAGTGCTGTAAGTCCCGAACCCTGGTCCCT
>NW_021771350.1:0-284 GCF_005508785.2 Acyrthosiphon pisum | reverse complement strand
GATCATTGACCAATCACTAGAATATATTGTTAAATTCGAATTCAATAACAAATCATTATATTATAAGAAATACGATTCAGAGGCTCTGAGCGTAGACGGTGTGTAAAAGCCATAGGACATCTTACATCATCTTCTCATAATTTATTGATATTATTAATTATGCAGGGATAGTATTTGTATTAACATATAACTTATAAGTCAATACCGACGTACTGTAGAATGGTATGAATAATTTCGTAATATAAATTATTAAAAATAGTTCCATTATTTTCATAATTGTATGA
>NW_021771349.1:6583-7654 GCF_005508785.2 Acyrthosiphon pisum | reverse complement strand
TGTAATGGCATGTGTCTTCCATATATTTAGTCATATTTATGTAAGTTTCAAAGTAATCATGATCATCAAGATATCGATCTGGTAACCAATTACTATTTAGGTTGAATATTGCATTGCTTTCACTTTTCTTTGCATTGACTGACAAATATTTTGTATTTTCTAGTATTGAGCAATTCCCAAATACAGAACCAACAACTTCATTGTGAATTATAATTCGCTTGTAGGCAGCTTTAAATTCCCTACAAGTAGGATTATTATTAAATCCCAAACGACTTCTGATTGCAGAGAATGATGTCTCAATATGGTCTTGACTAATCTTATATGTGGGAAAAAAATATAAATCTGTTTTTGCCAATAGGTCATGGAACATAGAAATTGCATTTTGTAGACCTAAAATAAATCCTACAAATCCAGTTTTTCTACCAGAGTTTATAACTTTGACACCATCGGGAAATTCCAAACCTTTGATATATGGAATGAAATCTTGCATAAATTGTGTATACTGTTCAATATTATCACTTGAAATAGCCTTATTGTATGGATTTTTTGAAAATTTGGATCTACTATTTAAAATATCAAAAGCATTATTTATGTATCTGATAAATTCTGCGGTTGGTTCTACATCACTAAAGTGTTCATTTTGATTTTTTAAGTAACAAAGTGCATCTGCTACACTTTCACTAAGAGTCTGGGCAGCCAAACGGACATTCATTTTTTCATTATGGAATTGGACGTGTCGTTTGGTTAGTTTAGTTCCTGCCCTTAATTCTTCTTTCTGCTCAATGTCATATAACATTTTTATATATTTCCAACATATTTTTTCTCCTTTTGAATTTATTATAACTGATTTGAATTCCCATGCATTACGTACCAGTTTAAGCATATGTGCTGGATCATAATAAATGTACAGTTTTTGTCCATGATTATTTATTATATATGGTTTTCCATTTTCTATATCAAAGTTTGCACCTAGTTCTGTGCACATTTTACTATTTACTGATGCTCCATCAAACGTTACAGAACATAAATGTATACCTGTGTCATGTAAAAGGTCAATCGCTTTAGTCAATA
>NW_021771349.1:4183-6483 GCF_005508785.2 Acyrthosiphon pisum | reverse complement strand
AATTTGCCCTCTCACCGCCATTTAATCCATCTATTAAAAAATATGCAATTGGCATTTTCCAATACCCATTAATGCCTACTACTAAGAATACTAATGCATTTTTAGTTAATGGTATATTATCATTTTCGTATGAATATTCTGCACCCATATTAATGTATCCATGTATCTTTTTTTGGCTATCCATTTCAACGTTTTATGCACATTTCGTCGATGATTAAACTGCAGTAAAGGGGACGATGTTTTGCCTCATTAGCAATTGCTTCAAATGATTCCTTAGTGAATCCTGGGTTCCCATCTACAACCATATACCACCTACGCAGTGTCCGAGGATGAGGAAGTAATTTACTAAAAGTTTTTCTTACGTAGTTATAGGCTTTAGGAGAATAATACTGGAGGGTTACAGAAAATTGTTTAATTTCTTCTGTGTACGGTTGCTTTTTTCCAGCTAGACCATTTTTAATAAGGTTTTCGAGTACATCTGAACCCAGTGCCTATTAAAAAATTTAACTCATATGTAATTTAGGAAATTTTTAAGAGCAGTTTTAAACGCTAAGGTAAACTGTGAGTACCAGTGTAAAAAAAAAAAAAAATAATAAAATATAGATTTAATCACCAAATCTTTGATATTTATTTATTATTATTAATTATTGCTAAAAAATATATTACAACAAGTACAATTAGTTACAACTAAACATCTAGACTATATTACTAAATACACTAGATATAAAATACGACATAAAATATCAAAATTTACATTGTTAAATTAATATAAAACATACAACAAAAATTAAGTTGTTAACTGTCATATTTTGTTGTTAATGAAATGTCATTGTTTTAATTTCTGTACCTATGTGTAAACAAAGAAAAATCTGGTTAATTTATCCCAAGAACTTGTAAAAATTAGCAAACAAGTAAAATTAAAAATTAAAATAATGATGGGTACCTTTAAGCTATCAGCAGCAAAATCAGTCATTAATGATTTTTTTTTTAAGGATGTCCAACATGTCATTTAATGTTGTAACTTTTTTCTCTAAACGCTTACATTTGTTATTGAGATATTTTTTTTTTTTCCTTAGTTGTGTGACAGTTCTTTTTGCAACTTTAAAATTTCTTGCAGCACGATTTGGTGTTCCAAAATCACTTGCACTTAAATCACCAAATCGATTGCTACTCCAAATTAGTTTTTTTTAGGACATCTAGTCATAACAAATGCCATTACAACCTGTGAGTTTTAGTTTAGGTAAATAGTTTTAAAAAATATGAAACAAATTACATACATTTTGGGAGTTGTCACATCACTATTTAATTCCATCTTCCTTCGTTTAGGTGTTCTGTAACTACAAAAAAACCAATATAATTAATGATAATTTGTATAGTAATGGTAATATTTAGCTTTAACTAATAACAAAATACACACTGTGAATAATTATCGGATGCAGAAGTATAAACAATTGGTGAGCAAGACGCATCATCTGAATTTTGAACAACACTAAAAAGAATGTTTTTTAAAAAAATTTAAATTTGTAATAATAAATAAAATACGTACATATTATTCAAAACAATTGGAGTAGAATTCACAGCATTGATACTATCTTTTATTCTTTTGGCAAAATAAGATTCATGATATTAATATAAAATGTATCACAAGATGCAATTGTATTTCTGATACTGCCCAACCCCTATGGTAACTTATTTAATAGTTCACTAAATATGTAATAATGAGACTCAGGAGAAGAATTAAATAACCTCCATAACTCATAAGGAACCCGAGGTAAGTGCGTTTTATACTATATAATTTATAATTTATATTTATTTTTTGAGCTACAAGGATATTAGTATATCAGACTAGTTTTTATTTTAAAAAACGGTAGGTAACTCAAAAATAATTAATACAAGTCTTGAACCCTGATCATTATGCATTTATATGTATATCTATGCATTAATCTTGCCACCCTATAATAACACTAAACAAAATAATTTAATTTTTGATTTATAAATATGAAATAAACAACAATAAAACAATTAATTATATATTATTGTATATTTTTGTGAGTTCACATTCATAAATGTGAAACATTTTATAAATCATATTATTATTGTATAACTTTGTACTTGTCCTCTACACAGTGGACATCTGTAATAAGGTCGACGGGTATATGGAGCCATTATGGAGTAGCTTGTAAAGCAAGGCTCACAGAGACCTTGATGTAAGCACGGTAACACAATTACAGTTGGCGGCGAAAATATACATATATAGCATTGGCGCTCAACTATTGGGGTAACTATAAATATTAAAAGTT
>NW_021771349.1:3194-4133 GCF_005508785.2 Acyrthosiphon pisum | reverse complement strand
AAGTGAGGGACAATAATAAATTCACGAAAAAACGTTTTAACTTACAAAAACGGTAACAATCACACGACGGATAACAACGATGACTGATACGGCTACACAGCTGATAAGAGCGACCGCTAGTATCACAGCTGGCAGGGAGACAACGTGCGCAGCTGTGGCACAACATTTTTTCGCGCTGCCTAATGGCGCGAACAGATATAAATAAAGTTTTCTGAGTTATATTTTACAGGTCCTAGAAACTTATGACCTGCGTTCATAGACTAACACAATTAACACGATATAGCAACGAATACAATGTTTTATTCAAGACTAAAATAATTATAATATTATAACCAATAAAATACACTATCACCTGAGTAACCCTGTTCTTAAGGGTAGTATATTGAAGATAACAGGAGTAGCGGAGTACGAGTTGAACAATATTGAATTATTATAATTTAACTATTAGGTACGTTATTATATACTTAAAGTTAATCAATTAATTACGTTTAATAATATTGTAAATATGACTATAGTAGCCTGATGTATAGTCTCTATTTCACGGTTCAAAACTCGACTGGCTGCTATGCCAATAATATATAGGCTCGTACTCTACGTTCCTGTTTTCTGTTTACCTAAGCAAATTCGCCGAGTGCGACATAAATGACGAGTCAGTCAACTGCGAATCGTTACAATACATAATATATTAACCAATAAAATACATAAAAACATATAACTGTAGTGTATAATATATATTTATATGAAAAAAGAAACGTGAAAAAAATGCAAAAACCTACACGAAACCAAAATAAGCAATCCACCTATACAGCGGATAGTGGTATGTGCCGTCGCGTGTCCAGTGCTTTTTCTTGTGAAAAATGTGTTATGTTGAAAACCGTGTTGGAGTGTCTAGCTAATCAGTCATCTCAAGTCAAAATCGATTAATTTTCAAGTTAGCCA
>NW_021771349.1:1875-3144 GCF_005508785.2 Acyrthosiphon pisum | reverse complement strand
CTTCTGAGTCACTAACGGCATATCTCCGGCGACAAAATGTTTCGCGGTTTCTCGGAAATTTTCAAGCCCTGGTGTCACAAGATTTTTGGCTAAAGTTGATAGTCCTGATGCCATAAACCTGAACGTGTCTATAAATCGCATTGAAAAGGTGCTTGTGACGTATTTTGTAAATGATATAAATTTCTCCTCGCTGTTAGGTATTACTTTAATAGCTTTGGTGTCATGGCCAAGTTCTGTAACTATTAGATGCGCGTCATAGTTGGACAGGTTATGAAAAAATATAGGTATAAAGTTTGGTGTTTGAAGTTTGAGATTGCACGTGTTACATATAGCTTGCCGGTATTTTCCAGAGAGATGACAGTGATCTGCCACCTTATTGTTGTCGAATGTAAAGTTAGTCTTACATAAATTACATAAATTGCATGAATCATGTGACTGCCGTTGTTTATCCGTGAAAACTATAGGTTTATTGGTCTTCAATAATTTTTCAATTTTTATCGCCATCTCAGTAACGGGTTCAACAAAATGTCTCGCCACGTCCTCCAATAACTCCTGCGGTACGTTATCGCTCGCTTTCACAATGAGACTATAGCTCATCGCCTCATGTCTATGTAATATCCTTGTCTTGGCTCCTTTCTTCTCATCAGTCTTCGTCAATATCGTCTCAAAATCTGCATAAATTACTATGGGGTGTCTCTGGGTCTTATTCCACGCCTTGACTTCAGTACAGTCACCCTATTTTGGCATCTCTGGTAAAATTGGTGTGTGTTCTCCGCAAATCAGCTTGTGTTGAGTCAGCGCCTCCTGTCCGCTCAACTTGTATTTATGCCGCCTGTCATCGAATGACGTGAAACACCTCTTGCAAAACACTACTCTCTCTGCATGTTTTGTTTTTTGACGTCTAACGAGCCGGGAAAAATTTGAAATATACACATAATGCGAGTTTTCACCGTCCGTCACCAACAACAGGTCAAAGTGGTTCGGTTTCTCCTCATCGACTACTCGCAGCGGGTACACTTCATACCTGGGCAATTTCGGTATTTGAAACTTTTTTTCTAGTCCGTATACGTTAATGGAGACATTTTTGTTATTCTTTTCGAATTTATTAATATCGGACAGTGGTGTGGGGGACGTGATACCTTCGAAATTATATTTGTCCTCGTGCTTTCTATAATTTTCTCCTACACAATATTTATATTTATCGGATACATTATTTGCCGCATGTCTCGCCCAAATTGCCCACTTAAAACATTCCTGGTCTGTGTTTTG
>NW_021771349.1:0-988 GCF_005508785.2 Acyrthosiphon pisum | reverse complement strand
GAAGGTACGCGATTGTCGCGCTATAGGGAATCGACGGAACGGACCGGGCGAACTGTGGCGGCGGAGCGGTGTTTAATTTTTTCCACCACGAGATCTTCCATGGATTCCTTATAGCTTTTTTTCCATGAATTGTCATTTTATAGTATAGGATAACCATTGACCATTAACAGTATTTAGGTAGGGTTTTTTAATTCGTATACCTTGGTTGATAAATGATACCTAACTGATAAGTTATTCATAATCAATGTTTTCTTTGTTTTATCAATATATTATTTCTAATCATCTATAAACACGTTTAAAAGAAAAAAAAATATTTTTCATAATTTCATTGAAATATTTCAAGAAGAGTGAAATTTACAATCCTGATCATAGTACACAATATTTTTCTAGCGAAATACGGTCTAGAATTAAACGGTTTTTTACGGTCGGTGAAAATACGGTTTTCAAATTTTCAAATTCCGGAATTATACGTTCTGGGACTATATGGTCTGCGCATTATTCTTGTCTGCAGGAATACGTTCGGAATATTTACATTCTGGACATCTACGGTCGATAGAAATACGGTTCATATATTTTATTTTCCGGAAAAAAACGGTCTGTGGCATTACGGTGAGCTATTTATTTTTTCCAGATTTTTACGGTCTATACAATTACATTTTAATTCCCGAATTATACGGTCGGTAATATAACTTTCCGGAATTATACGGCCCCCCGAATAAAAATATACAGAAATACAGTCAATAAATAGAAATAATTAAGAATTGATATTTAAAAATGTTTTTATTATTAATAATAATATACCATAATACAAATCCATATTAATGATATGAGCGCTAATGTATAGGTTGTAAGGTGCTTATAGACATATTGTTCTAATGTATACAAAAATCTCGTGTCAAGGTGTTAGGGTGTGAACGAACTTCTCCGTAACGGCTCGATCGATTCAGATGAAATTTATTTTTGTATATTTGATAGGCATGAGAACAGA
>NW_021771348.1:3229-4282 GCF_005508785.2 Acyrthosiphon pisum | reverse complement strand
ATCAAATACAATCAAATAATGAAGATTTGATTCAACCAAATTATGATACTGTAAATTTATGTCCAGCTTGCAAAAACGGTGATTTTCCAAGTGCTCATGAATGTATTATTTGTAGGGCCAAAGTCCATGTATTAGATGAATGTTCTGTATCGATAGGTAATGAGGAAGGGTATGGTGAAAAACGAAAATGTATTGGATGTATGACATCCAATACACCTAATATTAATGAAATTAATGAAGATTTAACTTGGGAAAATTGGGGCAATGAAGCTTTGGAACCAGAAAAAAAAAGAAAAAAGAAAAACTACTTGAGTAGTAGTAATTTGGCGGTTCTGAGTCACTTTTTACGGGGAGATGAAAAAAGTTCAAGGGGGAAAGTCACCCTTGCAGCACATTCGATTACCGTATAGCTAAATATTCTAATATGTATGGTTGGCGGTTCTGAGGCACTTTTTACGGGGAGATGAAAAAAATTCAAGCAGGAAAGTCCGCCTTGCAGTACATTCGATCACCGTATAGCTAAAAATTCTAATATGTATGGTTGGCGGTTCTGAGTCACTTTTTACGGGGAGATGAAAAAAATTCAAGGAGGAAAGTCTGCGTTGCAGCAAATTCGATTACCGTATAGCTAAAAATTCTAATATGTATGGTTGGCGGTTCTGAGTCACTTTTTACGGGGAGATGAAAAAAGTTTAACCAGGAATCTATGCCTTACAGTACAACCAATCTCCCTGTAATTTTATAGAAAAAATTCAAAGCGATTTTTAATTTGACAGACAAGATATTAACATTTAGTCAGTTACTATGCAACCGTTGTACAATCAAGTTGTGTTATTTTTTTCAGTAAATTATCTTATTGATTCGATTTTTTTTTTCAACCAATTATTTTAGGTTTTATTAAAAACCATGAATTTACAGAAAGTTTTCTAACGATTTTCCTTCATTGGTTTATTTAGTAAGAAATAATTCGTATCCAGTACATTCAGATTTACTACATTTTTATCGAGATTAAAATCGTATAATTCATTTCCACCTATTTTTTGTCCAAAATAA
>NW_021771348.1:0-920 GCF_005508785.2 Acyrthosiphon pisum | reverse complement strand
ACTCTTTAACCTTTATACCTTAATAATATTACATTAATATTTAATAAAAATTATCAATATTATTGTAAAAATAGAAACAAGATTAATTATTTTATTATAATGTACTACTTTTATTATACAATCATTAAAATATAAATGTTTACAATTTGTAATATTAATAAAACAGTTTATACATTTAAATTGTAATTAATTTACTTTTTAGTATTTTTGTTAATTTTTTTCTTAGGATCTGCTGAAACCCGATCCAATATTTCTCGAACAACATCATTGATTTTGTTTGAAATGTTTGAATCTTTTGTATCTCTACTAGATGTATGAATTTTAATACTAGCTTCCACATGTTTCCATCTAGTATAAAAATTTAATATTTAATATATTTTTATTTTACACATGTTATAGACCATAGTTTTTTACCTTTCATCTGACGGAATATCTTGAATTCTGTTAATTTTGTAGTGCTGAATGACATAGTAGTCTTCACAGTGTGACACAACAGGACATTTAAAAGTGTATGAACTATTTCCTTCCTTCATGGTTAGTGTGTTAGATACATCGTTTTCAAATTTTCCTATTGAAATCAAATCCATAAAAATATCCTTGTATGATTCCGATTGCTGATATATAAAATAAAGTAACATTTCAATTGGTATTAAAAAAATGTGCGTGTGTGTGTGTGTGTGTGTGTGTGTGTGTGTAATATTTTAGAAATAATATTAATTATTACCTTTCCGATCTTGGTTTTTTTACTACTAGCTTTTGACTCAACCACATTTTTTCTTTTACTGATTTTTTGGTTTAACAGGTTTTACTGAATATGAACTTTCCTGCTATTATTTAATAAAATATCAATAATATAAAATATAAAATTATGTTTTGTATCTATTATAATGTAATATGTACACACACACACACAAACACGA
>NW_021771347.1:38954-48004 GCF_005508785.2 Acyrthosiphon pisum | reverse complement strand
ATCTGTAAAATTATGATTTTCTATCCACCCACCTGTAATTTAATATACAAAATAAAATGTAATTTAAAATACTAATTTATATGACGTAATAATCTAATATTTATATGTTATTATTTACCAACAGCATGTACAATATGAATAGGCTGTGTTCTCGGGAAAGGAACCTTACAAACAGGACAACACCGTATCCGTTCTGCACATCCGTCACAGCACCACCCATGGCCACATGGAAGAAAAATGTTTTCCGCTCCAACCTCATCGTGATTTTCTAAACAAACAAAACATCTGTCGAGGTCTTCATCTACACAATAAAAAAAAAAAGTAGATTTTTGCTATAATGATTATAATTGAAAAAGTTGTTTTAACTAACAAAATTATTTATTATAGGTACCTTCAACTGGTGGAACAGCAACATGAACCGGTGTGGTATTTACCATGAATAAAGCTGGTACCCCTATTGAATAGAATAGAATTTTTTATTTTTTGTATATTAATTATATTATATATAATTACCATTTGTTAATAACAATTGATTTTCATCTACATCGGGTTGTCCGTGATCGTCATATACTGGTTCAACAACATTTTCCACTTCCTCTACTAATAAATCAAATTAAAATACTCTCTTCATTATGAAATACTTATCTAACTATTTTTTTAATATTTAGATTCACCTATTGCTGGATTATTTACTCCTCGGCCTCTGGCCTGTGTACGTCCAATTGGTCTTCCTCTTCTCCGTGGAATCCTGTTATTCGGGACTGGACCAATGACTTGCATATTACCACGACCACGGCCTCTAACCCTACGAGGTAGTAGTGGTGGTGGGAGTGGTAGGGGTTCCAAAATAATGGCACCTACTTGTTGGTTGATATCTAGATTATAAGGTAAATATAATTTTAGTTGGCTGTAAAAACAGAACTTATTTTCAAGTTTACTATTCGAAATGGGGCCTATTTGATCATTTAAATAGTTATTTGATGAGTATGCTACTTTTCGAAGGTAGGCCATAGTGTCGTACCGTCCATTTTCTACAAGCCGTAATGCATCGGCCAAGATATTGTTGTTAGTATCCCTAGAAGTAATAATTGATCTCCTTACCTAGAACAGTATGACGTTTCAATAAGTTTTACAATTTATTGTATACAATATGTACTGACTGTACTGACAGCTTGTATTAAAGAATAATAATTTTTAGGTAGGTAAATTAAATTCATTACTTGTTGACCATTAATTATTTGACGAGTTTCCCTTCGTACTCGATTTTCTACAGAACGCAATCTATCTATAATAATTAAATTATGTATGTAATTGTGGTTAATATACCTATAATTCAAGTTTCAATAAGTTACTGAATTAATGAAAAAAAAAAATTACCCCAAAAAGTCCAAACCGGTGGATGTTGGCCAATAGAGATTTTCAACATGCTGTGAAAACTCTCTATAAAATTATTGGTCCGAATATTTAGACCAAAAACAGAAAATCCATCTGGATGAATAATATTCAACCAGAAATTTTGAATGTATTCAAAAAAATCCTCAAGATGTACAGATACATCCATACTTCTTGCTAATTCTTGAATAGCCACGAAACCTCCAAGAATGTGGAAATCATTTGGAAGGTCTGGACATATATCAGATGGCAAATGAGCTAATGCTATAACCTGTGGGAATAAATATTTATGTACTTTATTTTCCAGATTTTAGTTAACAATTTAAATTACCATTCTAATTATAGTAGCAATATTATGATTATTGCGTACTAATTGAACCATGTTATGATTGTGGATAAACCGTACAATACTCTGTAATCAAGTAAATTAATATATTTAAAGTATAAAAGTACACAATAGTAGAAATAATTTTAATCATGAAGTTAAATTTGAAATGTAATTTTACAGGATATAGTATACAGACCTGGGAAAAATGAAACCAACAACCGATTAGTCTGCATTCAGGTAAAACTCTCCTTACTGCATTACGCATTGCGGTTTCAAAGTCTGTAATAATTTGTACATTTTCCCAATCAAAAATATTGAATGGCAAATCTCTTCTCAAAAATTGCCACAACCGAATGTATACATTTTCTGTTCTGCGGTTTAAAATGGCATACAATACAGGAACAGACTATAAGACAGTATGAATGTATGAAGTATGATATAATTAATAATATATATTATTATAATAATATTCAGCTACTAAACATAATAATATTTACAATGTTGTCTAATATCACATGAATAGTGACAAACTGCTCCATATCAACTGGGTAACGAGGAAGAACACTAAATGTCCCATCTACTGCCACAACTCGAGCTTGGCGAAAATAGGGTGCATAGTGGTTAAGGAATGCCACATTAGCAAATACTAAACCACCAAACACAACTTCATTATTATCAAGATATTCAAGATTGCCCTGATAGAATGGGACATTGTTAATGTCATCTAATACATTTAAGAGGCGTCCTTGCCATCTTAAAGACATAATAGTCTCTCCCAAAGCCCTCAAAGTGTTTGGTACTTCTGGACTAAATCTACGCTGAACATGACGTATTGCTCTAAGGGCATGTTCCCTTGACACCTCTATTGCTGCATTGGGATATCTGAAAACAATGTAATTAAATTTTAATATAACTACAATTACACAACATTTTGTAGTAATATATTTAATTACCTTCTAGAGACATCTTCATAAATTGCTCTTGCTGGTATACCCTCATTAGAAGCTCTGAGTCTTAATGCTGCTAAAAATTGGCCAATCTCAATATCATTACCTGGCCCATGATTATGTGGCTGGTACATAACAATTGGAAATAATGACATGGATGCAGTCGATCCACAACCTCGTTCATATCTTGAACATCTTAACTGCCTACAACCATAATATTTTTGTTTATAATTTTATTATATTTATTATTTATTATTTTATTTATATTAACCTTCGATTGGTAGATACATGATTTTGAACATAGGTGTAATCTTGTGGATCTGCATATATTAAATTGCCTCTCATACCTGGAACTCTTCTAGATTGCAAATTATCATTAACATTTCCCAAAAGATGAGGAATGTTAATCATAATTGGAGATCGAGATCTAGAACGCGATGTTGGATCATTTTGTGAATCTAAATTAATTAAATTAATACAATTTAACAAATATTTTTAATACCAAAAATGTTATTTTATTTAAATATTTATTGCTGTAAAATTGTCCGTTTTTTGTTTCTAAAATACATGTAAATTTGAAAACAATTTAAGTGCTTACAATTTAAATCCGACTATTTATCTATAATTTTATATAATTTAAACTAAAAAAAGGTGGGCAAGTGGGTGTCGCTCTGCTGCACAGAAGGTTACAAGTGGGTCACTGTAATGACCAGGGCTAGGATTTGTATGCAATAAAAAATGGTAAAATATGCATTTTATCGAGCATTTTATTTACCAAAATATGCAAAAATATGCATTTAAATTTGATAAACACAAAAATATAGTTACAAAAAAATATTTATTTGTTGAAATGCATCAGTGATTGGCTGTTTGTCTTAATATAATATAATTGAGAAAAAAAAGGTGGGCAAGTGGGTGTCGCTCTGCTGTACAGTAGGTTACAAGTGGGTCACTGTATAATGGATGGTATTAAATTTGAATTCAATGATATAATATCATTGTATAAGAAAAACGATTCTGAGAGGAGACGGTATCTCAGTCTATGTATAAGACATATTATATACATATATATGGTATTAAACAAAAAATTGACCAATAATAGGTACCTATAATAAATTCCAAATTAATCATTTCACAATATCCATTAGATACTTATAACGCGTTATACATCAACAAAAACCATTTGACTATCATAGATATATAATAGTACACTTTAGAAGTTTCAAGTACCCACGAATAATATTATTCAATCACAACAAAATAACTAAAATAGTTATTCTAGGTTTTTTAATATGTAATTTTGTCCAAATTTGAATTTAAAATGTCTGTAAAAAATAAGTGTGTTCATATATTTTTTTAGATTTTTTGGTTATAGTATGAACTATTTATGAGAACCTTTGTGTTGAATTTGTAATCCTTAGCTATAAAAACTGAACATTTTATAATTTATTAATTACAATGATTGATAATTTTCGAGATTTTGATAAATTTTGTCAAAATTTGATCTTTAAATGCTTATAAAAAAAAACTGTGCCTATGTATTTTTAATATTTTTCAACTGCTATTGTAACAATATATCAGGAGCCTTGTATTAAATTTTTACACTTTTTGGCCCAACAGATAAAACTTTATTGATATTCATAGAAAAAAAAACTAAAAAAAATTGAAAGCTGTAAATGTCCATAAACAGCTCAAAAAGAGTCAAAATATTTTCAAAATTGTATGGTGTATAGGAAATGCTAATTTAAACTTTCAGTGAAATTTTCATGTATCTACAGTTGTTCGTTTTTGAATTGCAACAAAATAAAGAAATCGCTACATGAGTAATCGAGTGAATATCCAATGTTGTAAAAATTTTAATTTCAAACGCTCATAAAAATTTAATTTGACTGTCCGGTAGAGATTTTTTTATTGATAAAGGTAGATAATCTTATAAGGAATCTTGTGTTTTATTTTCAAATCTTAGATTTAAAAAGAAAAATTTTTACGAATTTTTAACTCAAAATAATTTGCTAATTTTCGTGATTTTTCCATATTTTGTCAATTTTTGAACTTTAAATGCTTATAAAAAAAAATTGTGACTAAGGATTTTTAATATTTTTCATCTGCCTTTGAAACAACATATTAGGAGCCTTCTATTAAATTTTCAAGCTTTCGCAACCAATAAATAAAATTTTATTGATATTTTTAGAAAAAAAACTAAAAAAAAAAGGAAAATGAAAATGTCCCTAAACAGTTCAAAATAAATCAAACAGTGTATAAAATGCAAATATAAACAACCAGTGAAAATTTCATGTATATACGTTCATTTGTTTTAGAGTTACACCAATAACCAAAATCGATTTTTTGGAAAACCAATTTTGCGTAAAAATTCCCGTTTTTCCTTAATTTTTATGTTGTTTTTCCCGGCGCTTGTGAAAACTACTGGGAAATTTATACTTTTGACCCCCCAAAGTACCAACTAGATTCACTTTCCTACCAGAAAAGCTACTGATGAAGAAAATCCAAGCACTTTTACTGTCCTAAAACGTGATGACAGACACAAAAATATAAATAAAAATATAAAAAAAAACATACATCATTGTAAAACCAATACATTCATCGCTCCGCTCAGAATCTAAAAATAATTTAGAAATAAAATTTATAATTCACATTCACTACGTGTGTTACATGCTACGACCACATATTTTTTCAAATTTTCGAAAATGAATGTCAAACTATTCAATCTTTTATCGCATACTTATTGCACCATAAGATTGTATTTATAAAAATAAAATGTTTGTTTGACAAAAAAACCAAGTTTTATGAAATATACAATAAAACATGCATTTTTCGCGTTTTTATAATCGAGATATGCAATAATATTCATTTTATTCGATATACCTATGCAATAATATGCATTTCATCCGAAATAGGTATGCAAAAACATGCAAAATAAAAATACCACCATTTATCTCATCATGAGGTAATTCGTGGACATTACTGACAAAATCAATAATCAGAAGTCGCAAAAAAAACATGCTGTTGCATATAAATCCTAGCCCTGGTAATGACTAATGGATGGTGTTAAATTAGAGTTCAATGATATCATATTATTGTATACGAAAAACGATTCGGAGCGGAGACGGTTTGTCAGCATACGATATAAGATATTACCAAGTAATATATTTGATGATATTATTGTGAACAAAGTAATTTATATATAACCTATTTAAGTGGAACCTTGCTTTAAATGTTCAATCCTTAGCTATAAAGGTTGAACAATTTATACATTTTTAACTACAAAATAATTATTACATTTTGTCCAAATTCGAACTTTAAATGCTTATAAAAAAAAAAATTATGCCTCTGTATTTTTAATATTTTTCAACGGCTATTGTAACAATTTATCAGGGGCCTTGCATTAAATTTTCACAATTTTTTACCCAACAATTATTATAAAAATAATTTGCTTAGTGTTTGAAAGATTACTAAATCTGTGTTGATGGGACCCATGGTTTAAGCATTAAACAGCTAGGTACGCTTTTATAACAAAAATACAAATTATTAAACCTAATTATAACATTTGTTTTATATTTTCACTTGAAATATTCTCAATGAATTGTGTATTTTTAAATTATGATATTCTATTTTTTTCAAATTGTGTATTATTAAATTTATCAACTATTAATGTATTTAACTATTTTATTTATAATAAAATATAATATAATTTATAATGAAAATGATGTCATCGTTTTATCAATGTATCACATTTTGATAGCTGCAAAAAAGGTGGCTAAATGTAGGCAATATTGTTATAGGTACGGACACAAACAATTTTTTCCTGCGAAGATCCATTCGTCAATATAGTAGGAGCCTTTTATTCAATTTTCAATCTTTTTTACCCAGCAAATAAAGTTTTATTGACATTCATAGAAAAAAAAAACTTATAAAATTGGAAACTGAAAATGTTTCTAAGCAGTTGAAAACAAATCAAAATATTTTGAAAATTATGTCGAGTATAGAAAATGCAAGTATAAACAATCAGTAATATGTCATGTATATATGTTAGTACGTTACACTAAAAAGAGTTAGGTACCCTATAAAAACCAAGATCGATTTTATAGAAAATCGATTTTGGGTAAAAATTCCTGTTTTTCCTTAATTTTTATGTTGTTTTTCCCGGTGCTTTTGAAAATTATTGGGAATTTTAAATTTTGAACTCCCGAATGCACCAACTAGATTCACTTTCCCATCGAAAAAGATACTGTTGAAGAAAATCGAAGCAGTTTTACTGCCCAAAACCGTGATGGCACAAAATTTAAAATTAAAAAAAAAAGACATATAATTATAATCAATAGGTACATTCATCGCTCCGCTCAGAATCTAAAATATATTTATATAATAATAGTCTTACCTGTCATATTGAAAAATGTAAAAACTTTTTTTAAAAGACCAAAAATGTACAAGAGAATAAGAATTGCAGTTCAAATAGTTTAATCAAGGAAGAATCTAATGTAATGACTAACGGATTGACTAATGGATTAATGATTGATTTTAATATTATTATTTAAAGTTATTATCAGATTACTAGGAATATGTTTGAAACACACTATAACATCCAAAAAGACTGCAATCTTAAGTTTGTATGCTGGTATAGTAATTATACCTACCTATATCTACAAAGTTTCTGGATATAGAAAATTGAAAATTATAAAATGCAATATTAGAACTACCTATTACATAACCATTTCTATAATAATATACTTTATAATTCGGAATAAATTGAATCAAAATATTATTATTTTTCAAGCTAGACAAGATCTAGTGCACTAGCTTCTTCCCGATTTTGGACTAGATGACCATTATTATATATTGATGGTATGGTATAGTTATTACTTATTAGGTACTTATTTTTCATTTGATTTTAGATTCTGGGCAGAGAGATGAATATTGTATTGATTTAACAATGGTTTTTTTTTTTTGTGTCCATCATCCTCTTTTAGAACAATAAAAATAAACAGTAAAAGTAAAAGTAAAAATTTTTTGATAGTTCACAGGGAAAAAGAAAATAAAAATTAATAAAAAAAGAATTTTTACGCAAAATCGGGTTTCGACAACAATTATCAAATTTAAAATTTAAAAATTATTTTGTACCTAGTTAAAAATATTTATAGAATGTCCAATTTTTATAACTGTTACTTATAACTTATAAGTTATAACATATTACAAGGTTGGACGTAAGTAGGTTATTCTGTAACCAAAAAATATAAAAACAGTTTTTTTAGATATAGGTACCTAGTTATTTTATGTTCAAATTTGGAGGAAATTACATATTAAATAACCAAGAATAATGATTTTAGTTATTTCATTGTAATTTTATATAATAACAATATAAATATATAATATAAAATATTCACGCTGACAAACCGTCACCGCTCAGAATCGTTTTTCGTATACAATAATATTATATCATTGAACTTGTAACCTAATTTTTTTTTTGTATTTTAAAAATAATATTCGTGGGTAGGTACTTGAAAGTATTATACTTTATACACACAAAATAGACACAATGACATTTTCAAATGCAATTAATTGGTTAAACTGTAGTACTAATAAGAAATAACTAATGCCTAATAGTAACATAAATTACTTTATTCACAATTCACAAATATATCATCTAATCTAATAGGTATATAAAAATCAGTAACGGCTTGACCGATTTTAATGACATATTTTTTGTATATTTGGTTGGTATGAGAATAGGTCGTAAGGTATTTTTCACCCTCGTACCACCTGCACCTGGGGAGGTGCTCAAACGGGAATTTTGAGATGTATGATGGAAAATGTTGTTTATAGATGGTTGCTTTTGGTTATAGGAGAAATAATTAGTAGAAGCATGCATCATTGCATCAAATAAATTTTTTGCACATTGCCTATTTGATATGCTGTTGCATATTGTCCGCGATCCGACATAGTCGGATTACCTACCAGGGAGGCTGAGTTATACCTAAAAGGAGTTTAATAATTCCAGTTCTTTACGGGTAACGAAGATCGCGTGGGAACAGCTAGTATACCTACTATAGTACTAGTACCTATATTACTATAATATGAAATATGAATTAATATAATATAGGCCTACCAGTGCCCAGTGGCGTAATTACGGAGGGGGTATTCGGGTGTCGTATCCCCCCCATAACTTTTTAAACTGGTGAACCATAGTTGAGCAGGTTTTTATTTAACTATAAATATTATTATTAATTATAGATACTAATATATAGGTAGTATATTTTATAATCAACATAAAAACCCGAATCCTCTACTATGGTAGCTGTAGTTTGCAGATTAGATCGCAGTCTATTTTTGTGAATTATTTTTCGGATACCTGTATACGAAAAATAATG
>NW_021771347.1:37232-38904 GCF_005508785.2 Acyrthosiphon pisum | reverse complement strand
TTTAATGCTGTACTGAACCAGAAATACAACTTTAATTGAATAGTTTATTGCTGGTTTGGACCTGCAGTAAATAAGATAAAAACACGCGATAATTAAATATATAATAAATAGAAATAAGATTTAAATATTATGGGAAATATATATATATACGAGAAAAATATAGAAAAAAATATATTAATAAAGTAATATAAGGATTAGGAAACGTAAGGAAATATTATAATACATAAAATAATTTGCACATTATAAGTATATTAAAATATTATTAACATGGTGTTGGGAAAATACATAACAGTATATATATATATTGCATGAAAAAAAAATATATTGTAATAGAATAAGGAATTTATATTGTATAGAAATATTAACCATAAGATAAGATTATAATTGTAAAATTAAAAAGAAATATTTGTTAAACATATACAATACTAACATAGATGATAATTCAAATACTGATTGTAATATCAAAAATACATAGTGGATTGTACTTTGTATCTTTTGTCAATAATATATAACAAATGTAACATGAAATATGTGGTGAAACCAACAATGTATCTAAACTATGTAATTGAAAACAATAATGTATCTAAACTATGTAATTGAAAACAATAATAGGTTTGTTCGTTTTGACAAAAAGTGTACACTTTTTCACAATAAGTGTACACCAAAGCGTTCGTTTTGAAATAGTGTAGTTGTACACCCTGTTCGTTTTAAAAAAGTGTTACATCAGTGTACACTTTCTTCACACCGACCCCTGAGGAGGTGTAGCCGGTGTAGGTGTTGATCGTTATCATTTCTTATTCTTATCAGCAAATAGTTGATTCTGTAGCACGATCTTAAATCGTGTTCTGTACACACTAGACTGTTGTAGTTCTATTTCTATTTTCAAATTAATGTTTTAAGTAGGTAGTGTTGTTTTTTGTAATACAAGGTTCCATCAAGTGCTTCACCTCAATCATGAAAATACTTAACGGTAGAATATGTCGTACAGGAGAAGGTGAAATCGTTTTAGATGACGATGGTCTCGTCATTTGCAAATGCGATGGTAAATATAAATTATAAATTAAATAGGTTAAGGAAAAAAAACTGATGATCACGCTACCTGACAGACCGCTTTCGTCTCAAGATATTATAAAATATGTCGGAAAGTTAAAAATCAATCATTTCCGTGGTGTCTTTTCACGTGATAACTTACCTAAAAAACTACATACGATTGAATGTGGTATATTAAACTTGGATACATCTTCAGGCGACGGAAGCCATTGGGTAGCGTTTTATAAAAATAAGGACAAAGTTGTATATTTTGATAGCTTTGGTGATTTACCACCACCAATTGAATTACAACATTATTTCAGACAGTTCAAAATAGTATACAACTATTCCAACTATCAAGACTTCAATACATTTAACTGTGGTCATTTATGTCTTGAATTCTTGCAATGCATGAATCTATTACATTAAATCTGACTGGAAATTCAACTGTATTGTCGGCAAATTATTTTCCATCTCTAAACGTTTATGAGGATTCAGAAATAGCTTTGTTATCTTTGCAAACGTACAATTCATTTCCAAATATTATAAATCCAACTAATAACCGGCTGAGAATACAATCAATTCCTCCAGATAGAAAAGCAAAAATTCAATTTTTTTTGCCAGTCAATGCCGTGACATAGAA
>NW_021771347.1:31285-37182 GCF_005508785.2 Acyrthosiphon pisum | reverse complement strand
TAAATACAAGAAAAAAAAAATTAATAATAAAATCATTTTAATGCTGTACTGAACCAGAAATACAACTTTAATTGAATAGTTTATTGCTGGTTTGGACCTGCAGTAAATAAGATAAAAACACGCGATAATTAAATATATAATAAATAGAAATAAGATTTAAATATTATGGGAAATATATATATATACGAGAAAAATATAGAAAAAAATATATTAATAAAGTAATATAAGGATTAGGAAACGTAAGGAAATATTATAATACATAAAATAATTTGCACATTATAAGTATATTAAAATATTATTAACATGGTGTTGGGAAAATACATAACAGTATATATATATATTGCATGAAAAAAAAATATATTGTAATAGAATAAGGAATTTATATTGTATAGAAATATTAACCATAAGATAAGATTATAATTGTAAAATTAAAAAGAAATATTTGTTAAACATATACAATACTAACATAGATGATAATTCAAATACTGATTGTAATATCAAAAATACATAGTGGATTGTACTTTGTATCTTTTGTCAATAATATATAACAAATGTAACATGAAATATGTGGTGAAACCAACAATGTATCTAAACTATGTAATTGAAAACAATAATGTATCTAAACTATGTAATTGAAAACAATAATAGGTTTGTTCGTTTTGACAAAAAGTGTACACTTTTTCACAATAAGTGTACACCAAAGCGTTCGTTTTGAAATAGTGTAGTTGTACACCCTGTTCGTTTTAAAAAAGTGTTACATCAGTGTACACTTTCTTCACACCGACCCCTGAGGAGGTGTAGCCGGTGTAGGTGTTGATCGTTATCATTTCTTATTCTTATCAGCAAATAGTTGATTCTGTAGCACGATCTTAAATCGTGTTCTGTACACACTAGACTGTTGTAGTTCTATTTCTATTTTCAAATTAATGTTTTAAGTAGGTAGTGTTGTTTTTTGTAATACAAGGTTCCATCAAGTGCTTCACCTCAATCATGAAAATACTTAACGGTAGAATATGTCGTACAGGAGAAGGTGAAATCGTTTTAGATGACGATGGTCTCGTCATTTGCAAATGCGATGGTAAATATAAATTATAAATTAAATAAAAATATACAATTTATTTGTGTTCTTACTAAGTTAAAGTAACTAAGTTTCATGATATTGTGTGTTAATATTATAATATATACACTAATATTATAGACGGTACGATGTTGTCTATTTCAATGGACACTATTAAGTGGGAAGCTGATGTTTTGCAGTATGAAAATGAAGATACTATATATCTTATTAACACTAAACCTATTCCAACAGTTGTGCCTTCTTTAAGTTCTTTTACATCTGAAGTTCAGCCATTAGAGGTATGTATGTTTTGTTAAAACCTGTATGTAAGAGTCCTCCTGTCATTGGCTAATTTAATTTAACAACCCAAAAATTTTATTTTTGAAATTCAATTTAATTAAATGTGTTTAAGATGATACAAGTATCACAATTCAATATAACCTTTAGTTTTCAAATATTAAGAATCTTAAAAGATACATTTTTGAATTTATTTATTTTATATTCAAATTGCCATTTAACAAAAATATCACTTTAAAGATTATTAATATTTAAAAACCTAACATTATATTGAAATTCTGATACCTTTATAGTCTTAAACGCATAAATTCACACATTTATACTCAAATTAAATTTCAAAAATAAAATGTTTAAGTTGCTAAATCTTTGTGTGAAGCAAGGAACTGTTACACATCTAAGATAGGCAATTACGATGAGCCGAGTAATTTGACATCATGCAGCTTTTATACATTTCCTTACACCTCTTAAAGTAATAATTTTTTTTAAATTTAATTTTCAATAAATCATTTCATACAGGGCTACAATAATAATTTAACATTTAAAAAAATGTTTAAGAAAATCTATTTTTGTGTTGTGTGCATATTCAATACAAAATTTTATTTTAATTTTATTTTAAACTAAATATCAATAGGTAAAGACCTACATTTAAATAGTATTATTATATTTATTAATTACTTAGAGTGAAAAACCAGAAAAAGTTGTAACAAATCAAATAGGAGAAAAAAGGAAAAAAACTCCATACATATGGTCTAATTCTGCCTCGAAATTATTATTGGACTTGTATCAAACCTACCATCCAATGGTATCACAGAGAAAAATTAAGACATTTAAAAAAATGTGGGAAAAAATCACAGAAGAATTAAAAGAAAAAGGTTATGATGTTGATGTAGACCAAGCAGAAAACCGTTTTAAAACATTAAAAAGAAATTATGTGGATACTAAACATCATAACAAACAAACTGGAAATGGAAGAAAAACATGTGCTTATGAAGAGTATGCATTTGTCATAAATCATAATATATACAAATAATACAATTTGATACTTTTATTAGATTTTAATTTCACATAGAATTTTTATTTAATATAGATGGTTAATAATTATTCTTTAATACATTTAAATAAAATGAGTTCTTGCTTAATAAAAAAATGACTAACCCAATATTTAACACTATATCACACATAGTATTTCAATATCAACTGCTGAAATATGTATGTGTTGTATAGGTTAATATTATTTTTGAATTATAGTTATATTATAAAATTATAAATTATTATTATTAGGTATATATTTAATTATAACTAAAATTTGTTTTATCATTATAGTGAATTGCAAGTTCTCCTTGGTAAACGTCATAATATTAATCCTGTAGTAACCAGTGACAGAACCGGAATTCATATATCAAGTTCAAATACAGTTAACTCATTTGATAGGTAACATATAAATATTATATTATATAATATTATATATTATATAATATTATTGTTACTATTGCTTGTATTATTAATTAAACTTTTTCAAATCGTGAATTGGAATGTGTTTCATGATGGTTATATAGCATTATAATTCAATAATTTATTCAATTATTTATTACAGAGAAATATCGAAAGTATCAGATGGCATAGAAGAAAATATATATGATCGCAATACTTCTCATAGTTCTATGGATTCTCCATATCCAAGCATAAGCAATGAAATATGCAGGGAAAGACCAAAAACTTTAACCACGGCCAGAGGTTTGCAACTCTACAATGAAAGTCTGCAACAAATAAAAAATGCTATATCTACACGCCATGTAGAACGCCAACAATTTGAAAATAAATTACTTGTGAAATATACAGAAGAAACTGAAAAGGCAGAGACATTTTGCAATAGTATCTTAAAAATAAAAGAGGAAAAACTAGAAATGATGAAAAAAATGTTATTAAAAAAGTAAATTAATGTTATGTATTACATTTATTAAGTTTTATTATACTTTAAAATGTATAACTATTTATTATTTTAAAAGTCTGATATAAATTTAAAATGTTGTTTTTATAGCTAAAGTATATTGTTTGGTTAAATACTTGAAACTCATTTATTATTAATATTAAAAGATCTTAATCCAGTTAAGAAGTTGAACTATTTTGTACTTAAAAAGTCTGATTAGGCATTTAGGCGTGCATTTGAATTGTATTGTTTTTGTTTATATAAAAAGTTTATTTGTTTATTAAATACTTGAAATTCATTTATTATTATTAATTTTAATATTAAAAGATCTTCATACAATTAAGAAGTTGAAATTGTTTGTACTTAAAAAGTCTGATTAGGCCTGAATTTAAATTGTATTGTTTTTGTTTATATCAAAAGTATATTTGTTTTGTTAAATACTTGATACTCAATTTTTTTTTTAAATTTGTCAAAAATAAATTATATTACAAGATACAAAATGTGTTTATTTTTTACCAATCGTACAATTTGACATTGAATATTTCTTTATTATATTGTATTTATATTTGTGTAAATTAATTAAATAGGTAAATTTGAAATTTGAATACATAAATCATCTCTTAGGCGTCGCACATACCGATCATTGTGAACAATTTCAGTATTATCTTCATCATCTTGATTTTCAGTATCTTGTAATACAGAATCTTCAAATGGATCTTCAAACATTGATATATCATTTGAATTAGATAAATTATGTAAAACGCAGCAGGCATGGATTACTTTCACTATTCGTTCAATTTTTCTTAATTTTAGGAAGTAAAGTTGTCGAAACCCCTTTGCTTCAGTTCTCCAAAAGCATGTTCCACAACAACTCTACAACCACTAAGTCTTACATTAAAATTTCTTTGGTTTCTTGTTAGGTGCCCATTATCCTTGTATGGAACCATTACTTCTTTTCGTAATGGATATGCACTGTCACCCAAAATATAGTAATCACCTACAACAAAAATTAGTTATCAATTAATTTTAATAGTATTTCATTTTTTTTTTAATTCTTAATTTAAAATCGAATTTAATTTTACCTGAACACAAATCTGGTAATGATCGAAATAATGCAGACTCTTTAAATACTCTGGCATCGTGCACTGAGCCAGGGTATCCAATAAATACATCTATAAATTTTTTATTTTCATTGACAAGTCCCTGTAACTGAATAGAATGATACTGTTTGCGATTTATATATGAATCAGGATCTACTTCAGGCCTGTCTATTCTTATATGTGTTCCGTCAATAGCCCCTATGGAATAAATTCTTATACATTTAACAAATCACTGCTTACACGTTATACGAGACTACCTACATTTTAGAGAACGTCACAATTGTTTAAAATAACTATATAAGATATAATATACATGGCCAGTTGCGCAGTGGGAGGAAAATTTTCTTTTTACACAATTTTTGAATTGTTTATTTTAAAAGTTTAAAACTAATAAAACGATGTAAAGACTACAAATATTAAAATATGTAACATTTTTATAAATTATTTTTTTATACAATATTAAACTTCTAAGGATTCTTTTGAAACAAGTGGAAAAATTCCAAACTTCCCAACACGCCAATCCTACCCAACAAGGTATTGATGCTTACCAATTACTTTAGGAAATTTTTTGGTCCGAAAAAAATATTCAGATGTTTGCTTTTTTTCATTAGAATTTGGGTATTTTATAACAGTAGGTGCAATGGAAATAAGAAAATCAGCAACACGAGTAATAACATCAAACAATGCACTTAATGTTATACCAAACCGATCAGCAACGTCTCTATAACTGGAGCTTTGGTGACCAACAAACCATAAGAATGTTAACATGTGTTTCTCTGGACTCAATGGAATTCGACCTGCAGGCCCTGTGAATGTAAATATATATGAATACATACATACATAACATTAAGAATCAGTCAAAAACTATTATGCAATATGCATCATCTTATAATTAATTATACCTTTTAAACATGTATAAAAACTTGACATTTTAAATAAATTGATAAGTTCATTGGCTGCATCTCTATTAAATCTAAAATGCATGAGAAAGTCTTTGTCGCTGTAGTTAGAAACTATTTCAAGATAGTTAGTAATTTTAACCCGATCAATCCTTTGAATACTGTTAATAACTGGATGCATAACATTAATAATATCTTCTACATCTATAGACAGTAATCAAAGAGATCATATTTATTCAGAAAGATTAAAAACATAGTATAGCTCAAACCCTAAACAGGATCATAAATCATTGTACAATGTTTACCATCATCGTCGTCATCGTTTACATATACAGCTGCTGAGATTTTGATAGGATTCCACAGCTCTAACAAAATGTCCTCATCGGAAGACGAAGTCTCCATCCCCTGAATTTTTTGTTAAAAAAAGTAATTAATTATTTATTATTAATTTAATTAATTGATCAATTATACTATCAATAGAAATAAATTATTATCAGTTATTAAAATTGATAAAAATTATCAGCTGATTAATCAACACCAAAAACGTTTGTTTTAAAAACAGATTTTTAATCACACCCCTTAAACTTTCCCCTGACACTACACTAATTAGTGTACAC
>NW_021771347.1:23219-30364 GCF_005508785.2 Acyrthosiphon pisum | reverse complement strand
AATCAGACAATGTTTGCAAAAACATAACCATTTCACAGCATAAAGATTTGATATTACCAAATATTAAAATCACAATAATAATTGTTGCGTGTCAGTGTGCGGTTTCCGAGGTGCGATAGTGTGGTATCGGTATGAATAGATACGACATCTTATCTATTCATATTCAAGAAATTAACAAAGCACGGATATCTATAATAAAATGTATTCAAAGGGAAGCCTTTGCGCGTGAAATCCGAGATTTGATTAATTTAAATAAGGTAGCCGTATCGATTAAATTATTCCGACTATGTCCGTTTTTAGACGAAAATAATATTGTACGTGTAGGAGGACGATTGAAAAATGCCACTACGTTAGACGTCGATCAGCGCCATCCAATCGCATTGCCGGCGGATTGTCACTTTACACGGTTATTATTTGAGTACGAGCATGAGCGATGCATGCATGGAGGTCCACAGGCGACACTATGCTCGATACGCATACGATATTGGCCGATAAACGGTCGAAATATAGCCAGAAGTATAGTGCATGAATGTGTAACGTGTTTCCGTTATAAACCAATAGTCGTGCAGCCGATTTTGGGCAATCTACCCGCGGAACGAGTAGAACCGACGCGCGCTTTTTCAAGTTGCGGTATTGATTTTTCCGGCCCTTTTATGATCAAGACAAGTGTGCGGCGTAATGCTCCTTTAGTAAAAGCGTATGTATGTATTTTTGTTTGTTTTTCAACAAAAGCAGTACACATGGAATTAGTCGGAGATCTGAGCACACCAGCATTTATTAACGCACTAAATCGTTTTTTTGATCGACGAGGAAGAAGTATTACTGTTTATACCGACAACGCGACTAACTTTGTTGGAGCAAATCGCAAAATGAAGGAATGGAGCGATCTATTTCATTCGGAACAAAATAAAAAAAAGGTACATGACGCGTTAACAGACCTCGGCGTTCAATGGCGTTTTATTCCCCCGCGATCACCACACTTCGGTGGGGTATGGGAAGCTGCGGTCAAATCCATGAAGCATTTACTACAGAAGACTGTAGGTAACGCTCACTTGCGTTTTGAAGAGCTTAGTACTGTGCTTACGCGCGCCGAAGCTTGCCTAAATTCCCGACCTATTACTCCTATGTCATCCGACCCAAACGACACATCCTTTTTGACCCCAGGGGGCCGATTCTGCTAACGCGTGTTGGTCGCATTGAGCGTAGTTGGCATGATTGGAACATTATGATATTATCAGCGCATTCGACGTTATCATTTATCCTATTCTCTTAAAGACGTAAACGACGTTAACTTTAAATATTATCACGTAATATTATAAAAAACATTAAGTTTTTTTTAAACGTTGCTACTTTCTATTTTATTTTACCATGGCTGTTTCGGGATTGAAGTAAGTTTATCCTTTTCACACTATAATAGTATAATATAATATAGTATATTACTATAATATTAGTGTATAGCATTATACATTTAATATTTATACCTATGGAGAAATAGTAGATTTAATATGATACCCACTTACCTATATTTGTGTAGATTTGTCTTTTCAATATTACATTTTTAGTTTATTATTAGTTTTTCTTATTATTTACTCATTTTTAATTTGTTAATTACAAATTAAATTATTAAGTACCTAGTACATGTTTAGACAGTACTTAATCCATCATTAGAATAATAAATTATACAAATACCAACAGAGTATTAACATTTTTTTTCAAGATTACTATGCAGCAAATTCTTTAATAAGATCAATATAATTCATTCTTAGTAGGACGCTATTCTCAATAGACATTATAGCCAATGATGACATATAATTATATTAAACCTATAATTTACATTAAATTAATGATTGTATTAAAATAGTTTAAGAAAGAAGGCTACATACGAGCAGAAAGAATTAATTACCTCATTCCTAGATGAGCATGATGGAATGCGAACTAGAAAATTTTCTGCGGAAATGACGTACCAAAAGTATCAAAACTTATGGAATGAATTAACACTACAACTCAATCGTATAGGACCTTCAAAAAACGTCAAAGACTGGCAAAAAGTTAGTTTGTGTATTTTTTTTTCAATCAAACTTTTAGAGTAATATTATTATAACTTAAGGTACTTGTTTGTTATCGCCCCGCCATAAATAAAATAAGTATAATGTAATTAATAATTATTAATTAAAAAATATATATTTATAAATTAATATTACATATTGTATTATCATTGTTAGTTTGGAGTGGCGATAAATTTTATACAATGTATTGGCATGGCGATAAAAAAAAAAATAAATAATTTCTATAATTGAATTGTAAATGCACTTAGTATTGGAATGATCAACGAAGTCGTGTAAAACGGAAAGCAGCTGAAATAAAAAATAGTCAACAAAAAACTGGAGGAGGTATTGATTTACATATTGAACCACTTTCAATCGAAGATCAAAACATTCTAAAACTGATGGGTGGTAATATTGTTGTTAGTGGTGATAATGAAATAGAAGAAGCAGGATTATCTATGTTTGACGTAAGCATTTTATTCAATTTATTGAGTATTTCATTAATTAATTTTACTGAAAGATGAGACACATATATATGATAAAATTATGCTTTTTACCATCACAATTAATATTTTTAATTTAACATTTATAACATATTCTACTAAAATTATTTTTATTTATTTAATTCAATACAATGTAAATTTAATTTTTAAAAACTTGTGTCTAATTTTATTCAAATTTATCAAGTATCTAGTATCGTGATAGTCCAAAGTGAAGTATTTAGTTTTGTGATACTAAATTTTAAGTTACTTGCCCATTCCTGTACATAGGTATTCTACAATAGTAGAAGGTATAATATTAAATGCTTAATGATATAAAAATTATTTTAATTTTGTTTCAATAGAGTAATGTTTCGTGTGAAGAATATACAATTGGAATTTCAGATATACCTGAATCAACTGTAGTAAGTAACTATTTGGAATATATATTTATTTCAATATGTTAATGATGTTACAATATAATTATTAAAAATTAATTAATTTTTCTCAAAGGGACAAGTGTACAATGAAAGTTTCATCTTCAGTGTTGAAGACCAAACAAGCTCAAAACAAACAATTAACAACCAAGACATGGTTGACAAAGGTCATAATCAAAAAGATGCAGGAGAACTAAAAACACCTAAAAGAGTTAGTTTTATGTATTTTTACCTTTTTACCGATTGTTTAATCTTATTTTCCCAAGCTAAATGATACTTTTTTTTATTCTAGAAAAAAAAGAAGTCTATAGATTCTTATCCAATGGATAAAGAATATTTAGTAAAATTTCAAGAAGAAAATAATGAAATCCAGCGGGAAATTGTATCAACGATGCAACACAGAAATACAATTGAAGAGAAAAAAGTTGCATTGAAAGAAAAGAAATTGGCTATTCTTTTACAGAAGAATTCACTAGAGCAACAGAAAATAGATGCCATTAATAATGTGTCTAATTTATTATTAAATTTTATTTCGTCTAAACAAAATGATAAATAAATGTATATTTGTTTATGAACCTCTGTTAAAGTTTTATATTTTAATTTCCTATTAATTTTTTTTAATTAACAAGTTTGTTTGTTTGTTTATTTTTATTTTAGTTTGTTCAAGTTTAATTTTAATTTTTATTTCTTTAAATTTATTACGATTTGTATTATAAGATGTTTATTGTATTTTGTTCAAGTTTAATATTTTAATTTCTTATTAATTTTTTTAAATTAACAAGTTTGTTTGTTTATGTTTATTTAATTTTTTTTTTATTTTAGTTTGTTCAAGTTTAAATTTAATTTTTATTTCTTTAAATTTATTACGATTTGTATTATAAGATGTTTATTGTATTTTGTTCAAGTTTAATATTTTAATTTCTTATTAATTTTTTTAAATTAACAAGTTTGTTTGTTTATGTTTATTTTTTTTTTTTTTTAGTTTGTTCAAGTTTAAATTTATTTTTTATTTCTTTAAATTTAATACTATTTGGATAATAAGATATTTTATTTTGTTATTTTATTTTAATTGTTCAAGTTTAATATTTATCGAAATATACTTTCATTCATTGACCATTTACCTGACATAACTTTGATAATACTTGTGTATCCAAAATGAAGCAAAGTGTATTGAAAACGCAGTGGAAAGAAGTTTTTTTTGATAACATTATTTATTGAACACGATTTATATAATCCATAATTTCTGATCGATTATTATTACCCTCTGTGTGAAGAGCATTTCCTGCTGGAAAATGTATTAAGTCATTGGCATTATAAGGTTCATCATATTCTTCATCTTCACCAACGGCATCAAAATTGTCAATACAAATATTGTGGAAAACTGCGCAGGCATTTATAATTTTACTTGCAATTGTTGGCTTATAATGCAACATCCTTTGTTTGCAAAGGCATCTCCATCGACCTTTCAACATGCCAATAGCTCGTTCCACAACTGATCTAGCTGAAGTGAACTTAACATTAAACCTGCTTTCTGGGCTTCCATCTCCTGGATTATTGAAAGGTGTTAGTAACCAAGGCTCTAATGGATAACCACTATCACCCAAAAGCCATTCATGATCACGCCTGTATGTGTTACTTAAATGGTTTCTAACTAACGACATTTTCCAAATGTGAGAATCGTGTGTGGATCCAGGGAACTTGGCATTTACATTCAGTATCCGGTAGGTATGATCAACTATCTATATTTATTACCATTTTTAAATTAATTAATTCATTCATTCATTAAAATAAAAAGCTTATAGTAAATAATGCAAAGTTTTATGATACTCAGAAATAATTACTCACCAACTGGGTATTGATGGAATGAAACCCTTTCCGATTTACATATACAAATTCAGGGTACTGATTATGATTAGTTGAAGGAGGGAATATACCAATTTGTGAACCATCAATTACTCCAATTACTCCAGGAATATGAAATCGTGTACGAAACCTGTATATTAATGAATTATAATTTAAGGATAATATTTAATTTCTAATTAAAACCATACCAGTTTTTAATTTTTTGATTTTCTGCAGGAGATGTTGGAAATTTAATATACTTATGAAGTAGATGCAAATTAATACAATCAATAACTTCATTCAAAACTCTACTCACTGAAGGCTGGGATAAGCCAATGTTAGTTTCTTTACCCACGCCTCTTTGGTAAGCACCTTGAGCAAGAAATCGAACAGCAGAACTAACCTATAAAATAAAATAATGAAAATAGAAATTTCACCAGCAACACTAATTTGAATGTCTTAGATAATTTTTCTTACTTTGGATTCTACTGATATTCCGTCACTTCTACGGTTTATCTTCAAGAATGGTGTCAGTTCTTCAATAATACGTTCTAATGTAGCCTTATTCATTCGATATGATTTCCGAAATTCAATGTCTGGTAAATTATATATACTTCGGCTACGACTTAAAAGTCTTTCTATTTTAAGAGTAGCACACAATGTTCGCTGCTCTTGATTGTATTGTATTTCTCGAACTTCTTCATCCAGCAACAATCGAATATTGAATTGTAAATTATTATTCATTGTACATGTAAAGCCTGTATAGGTAATAAAATGACGAATAAATTGTACTTTTAACCACTACAGTCTAGAAGCTATATTACAATTATTTACGTTATAAATTATAATATAATGATTAATGAATAAATATTAAGATTACCTATTCTACGAAATAAGAGTAAGGTTTCGTCGTAGGTACATAAAGAATGAGTGAAAGAAACATATTATTTTATATTTGATAATATAAATATTATCAATAAATAACAAACTAATTGATAACGAAATCGTAATATATATAACATATCACGCAATACACGCTCAAAACGACAGACTTTTCATATCGTTTTCGGCGTAATAATTGGAGTCCATTCTGCCGCGTCTGCCGAACACGCCGTAGTGGAATAGCAATACGCCTTACATTCGCTTTGATAATTATGCGGATTGCGCATAGTACGACGATCACGCGTTAGCAGAATCGGCCCCCAGGTCATTTCCTTATAGGCGACTCACTTTTATCGATACCGGAACCCGACTTGTCAAATATACCGACAAGCCATTTGTCGCGTGACTCAATATTCGCGAACTATCTGGCAGAAATGGAGTCGTGAGTATTTGAATCAGCTACAAGAGAGAAAGAAGTGGGCTGGTGCCAAGGGACCTAAACTGGAAGTGGGTACCGTGGTATTAATGCGAGAAGATAACCTCCCTCCATTAAAATGGCGTTTAGCGCGAGTTACAAAGGTTATTGCTGGTGATGTTGGTGAGGTGCGGGTCGCTGAAGTCCAAACTACGACGGGACAGTTCACACGGGCAGTTCGACAATTGTGTCCATTTCCGTTTAAAGAAAACGGCACTGATTAAATCATTATAAATTTGTTTGTCTACTTTAGTTCATTTTTTTTTTGTTTGTTAGATTCAGCATATAATTGTATTATTATTAATAATTATTACGCAATTTATTTATTTATGTTTTTTTTTGTAATTGTAACATTTATTAATTATTTTTGCCTATTATTTGAAATCAATCCGTGTGTTCCTAAATTCATCACCTAATCCAGCGGCTTATCCAGCAGATTGGTTGGAGTTTAGGAACACCTTTTTGGGGCATTGCGTTGTTACAAGCTGGTTATTACGTTTAACCGCCATCAACCACTATAATGTTATCATAATATCAGTTATCAATTATGTTCAAACAAGATAGTCGATTTTGTAATCATTTTTTCGAGCATTTTTTTAAAAGTTTACATTTGAATTTATTGAATTTATTTGAATTATAAAAAAATGGATAATAATTTATCAAAATTGATTTTGTTATTTGGTGTAAACCACCTTCAGTGTTTAAATTCATCGTTGGATTCAAAAAAAAACCTGCTTCTTCGTTTAACATCAAAAACATCAAAAGTGCGTATAAGAAATTTTATGGTAATCACAAGCTTATATGATGACATTGACTTTAAATGCCATTTTAGACTCACAAGAAGTTCGGTTGAAGTAAGCAAATTATTAAATATTAAATTATGTAATAATATTTAATTCTATAATACATGAATACCAAATACTATTTTTATTATTTACAAACAGATTCTTATGTGCAAGGTAAAACCATTTTTATATTTCACCAA
>NW_021771347.1:21504-22886 GCF_005508785.2 Acyrthosiphon pisum | reverse complement strand
TCATTATAATTATTTATATTACATTATACTCTTGTGTACATTTAGCAACAATAAAAAATTTTAAAAGGTTGAGATTTTAATTATATGCCTAATACAATCGGATGTATTGATGGTTGCCACATACGCATACATGCACCAAGAGACAAGAGATCTGATTATACCAATCGTAAAATGTTCCAATCAATTGTTCTTCTGGTAAATATTTGAAAAATACAAAAAATTCTAATATTATACTGAAAATACATAAATATTAACTACACAATAAGATTACTCATAATTTAGAATTTTCTAAAAGGAATTAGTTAGGTAGTTAAAATTGAAAATTAAGAATAATATTACATTTTGAAAGTTGTTTCAAAGCTAAGTGAAATTCATTAGATAGGTTTAGTATTAATATCATTAGGTATTCTAACTTTAAATGTATAAAGCCATTTTAATTAACAAAATGTGTTAAATTGTTTCAATAGTTGATGACACTACAGAATTATAGAAAAATTCTTGATAAGTAACTAAAATTATGATAATATTATAGTTAAATAATCTTAAAATATATATTTCTTCACATCTTAGTCATAGTATTTTTTTAATAAACTACTTTACATTTTTCTACACAATATTATACATAATAATATATTGTATACTTAAACAAACACATAATATGTTACTTTTAAGTTTCAATTTTTCCAGCAGCCAATTAAGGCACCTACTTGGATTTATTAACTTGAATGTTGGTAATGGTAATTTGTTTATCAATTTATTAATAAGTCTTCAATATATCATTATAAACACTATGTCATGGTAAAGGTTCAATGATAATTAATTTAAAATAGTAAATAATAATGTGAATTACATTATTACCGTTTACCACATCAAATTAACCAAGCTTAAAAATTGTATAAGTAATGAATGATGTATTAGCAAATTGAAAACAATAAATACAATATGTATGTACAATACTATGTATGTAAATTATAGAGAAAGAAATATAATAGTACTTATAGACATTAAAATCACAGAAAAGTATGGCTCATTTTCACATCAATAAAATAAATTGAAGATACATTTAGTAACACAATTAAAAGATGATTTTTAACTGATTTCATTAAATTAAAAAGTAATAATTATATTTAAAATGACTACAATTTCAGTACCAAATAGTGGTTTTTGAAGCAAAGTTATAAATGTTAGAATACCTTTAAGACATTTTTACTCGAGATTAACAATACTTAATCCATTGATAAATCATTGAAAATTATGAATAGAATATAAGTATTTTTGGAATGATAATACAATTAATGTGTATCTTGGTGAATTGCAAATATATGCACACAAAAAAAGCACAAAATCATGAAAATTATATTTAAATAATTGATCTACTATGG
>NW_021771347.1:20364-21454 GCF_005508785.2 Acyrthosiphon pisum | reverse complement strand
ATGACTCGGATACATATCATATTGTAAATAAAATTTAAATAGTAAAATATATGAAGAAGTATTACAAGTTTTTGAAATCTGAATATTTTATACCTAGGTACTTTAAAAAATTGTTAAGTTTTCAAGATAATAATATTATCAATTATAGGTAGGTTCCATGATAACAATTATGGTATTATATTTATTATAATAATGCAATGGACTATAATGATATAATATGTACATATTTAGGTTGAAATGAAGTATCCTATGACGAATAATCACTAAAAATTAAACAGCCATGTTTATATTAATGTATTCACATCCACATGAAAATCTACTAGATAGGGATAGTTAAGTAGGCATAAAGTTTTTTTCAAAATTGTAGTATAAACCTTTGCTATACAATTAATTAGTAACTGTATACATTTTAGAACCTTTTGAAACGTAAATATTCATCACTTGTCAAATTCAGATAATTCCTTACCTATTCTATATTTACATAAAAATCCGATCCGAGCCCTAGTTATTACCTTAATAATATATGACATAAATCCAGACGCACAGTAATAATTTTAGTACAATAAAAACAGTTTAACATACATTCAAATCTTGCAACATCTAAATCCAAAATTGAATTTCCGTTTGTCTTGAGCTTGAGCAGTTCAGCAGCATTGTTGAGTACTTGTGCGTGTCGCGTGATAATATTATACTTAATACTGATTAGTGATTACTTAATATTATTATCTACGGGTTTGTGGTATTGACGGCGCTGGTAAAATACCGCGACCCGAAACGTGGTTCGGGGGTGCCGTCAACACTACTAGACTTACTAACAGAAGGTATGCCTAAGAGAAATAAATACTTGACACTTCTTTCAGGTACGGTTCGTATATATTTAAGATCGTAAAACAATAAACAAAATTTAAAAAATACTGGTGCGCGAATATTCGGGCGAGTCGACGGACGTTTGGCTGCTCGAGTCGAGAGCGAAAAAGCGAGTGTCGAGAGTAGCGCGCGACGGCGGCTTCGTGCACGTAACGGCGAAGTCGCCGCGCGAGGCGGGAGAAAAAGACGGGCGCGTCGTCACGCAGTGGCGTACCTGTGGGGG
>NW_021771347.1:15640-19402 GCF_005508785.2 Acyrthosiphon pisum | reverse complement strand
CTTATAGGTACTTTAAGGTTTCGTATTTTAAAATGTATTGTAATATAGATTACATGTGTTAAGAAAATTGCAATTGCTGTATATGCAAAATATGCATCAAATTCTACTAGCAGTTAAGTATAGGTGCCTATATTATAAAATAAAAGATTTATTATACAATTTATATAATATGTTATTATATTATATGAAATAATGTAATGTATACGTATTTATTATAATGGATGATACGATATGATAACAACTTTGTTTTTGATAATAACAAAATGATAACGACGGTGGTGGTCTAATCGACTGCGTATAGACAGACCCGTTTTTGATATCACTTATCAATGTATTATAAAATAATGATAGTATATTATCTATGTATAAAATGTCAATATTCGACTAAATTGGGATTAGGAGTAATGTTATGGTCACAATATATAGTCACTATTTCATAATGTGGTTATCACTTATCATTGATATTGTGGCGAGACGCCACAATATCAAGTGATCAACATGAGGACGTTATCATTACTTACTTTGTATCTACTATACACGCTTTTAACAAAGTTAATTGTTTTTTTCCTTGTTTTGTATTAAATATTGTTTGAATTAATTGTTAAATAATTAAATATTATTCATTATGTCTAAATCAAACATTCAGACACAATTGACTCAATGGGTATCAAAAAAAGCTGAAAAGCGTTGTTGTGATGACAGCACAATTTATATTGCTTTGTACTTTTAAACTTGATTAAAAACTTGGTTAAGGTCAAACATGGGCGAAGAACGCTTAGTTGGGTTAGCTCTGCTTAATATTCATAGACACAGAACAGTTGAAGTTGACGAAGTTATTGATTTATTTGCTGGCAGTAAAAAAAGAAATTTATACTCTGTCCAGCGAGAGAACGGGCCGCGCGCCGACCAAAATCGGCCCGTTTTCGCGCATCCCCGAGCGTACCCAGCCCAGTGTGCTCACAACGACGGCCCACCGACCGATGTCGCGCTCCGACGACCGACGTCGCTTTCCGACGACCGGCGGCACGTGTCCGACGATTCCAGTTGATGCTCGTAGTACATTCCTGATTCCAGCGCGAAGTGTGTTTACTATTTATTATACGTAACTCAAGTGAAAATTATATCTTTTTTTCGTACGAATAATATAATTTTAAAATGAGTGATGAGCGACCAGTTTCTAGTACACCATTAAAGGTGAACCCTAGAGGAAAAGTAAGTGTGGATAAATTTTAATTGTTTTTAATTTGGAAAACCGGTACTAGGCCCCTTAATATATTACATTTTGTAATTTTTTAAAGAATATTATTTGATTTGTAATCAATATATTTTTTTTGTCTTCATTTTTCAGTTCGTCGGAAGTCGTCAAAAACTGATGATTGTAAATTTGTTTAAATCAAAAATGATACAACAGCCAACGTTAAAGGTTAAAGAAGTAGCGATGATAATTTCAAAAGAATTGGGTATTGGTAAAAATACAATCCAGTCAACAATTGCTGAATACAAAAACAAAAAAACTGTGAGTTCGCCAAATAAATCAAAAATTCGAGCGACATATAAACAAAAAGTTGATGATTTTGAACGTGACGCGATACGGAGGAAGGTGCACGAGTTTTGGTTCCGAAAACAGTTACCTACACTGGATAAAATTTTAACAGCCGTTAACGAAGACCCAGACTTAAACACATACAAAAGGTCTACTCTACATTTACTAATACATGACTTAAATTTTGTATACGTCAAACGTGGCCGTAACAGCGCTCTCATAGAGAGAGATGATATTGTGTTATGGCGCACAAAATATATTGAAGATATACGTAAATACCGGGCACAAAGAAGAACGATATACTACCTGGACGAGACCTGGGTCAACGCAGGTGACTGTAACGACAGAATATGGCAGGATAATACTGTTACGTCCCACAGAGATGCCTTTTTGAGCGGTCTTTCTACTGGCGCACCGAATCCTACAGCAAAAGGGAAACGACTTATTGTTGTTCATATTGGATCAAACGAGGGTTTTGTCGACGGTGGCTTATTGGTATTCGAATCCAAAAAAGGTTCTTCAGATTATCACGAAGAAATGAATGGTGATGTTTTTTTCGACTGGTTGAAAGGCGTCATTCCATTACTTAAAGACAATTCTGTCATAGTTATGGACAATGCGCCTTATCACTCAGTTAAAGTAGAAAAATGCCCAACATTAGGATGGAAAAAGGCGGAAATTGAAAGTTGGCTTGAAGAAAAGGGTGAACCATTCCAAAGGCCGATCAACAAGGTAGGACTAATGGAAATCGTAAAGCGTATTAAACCGCAGTTCAACAAATACGTTGTTGACGAATACGTCAAAACTAAAAATATGACGGTATTACGGACGCCACCGTATCATTGTGAGTTGAACCCAATTGAACTTGCGTGGTCGTCCGTAAAAAGGTATGTGAAGTCAAACAATACCACATTCAAACTTCCGGACGTACAAAAACATTTGATTGATGGTGTTAATCAATGCACTCCCGAAATGTGGGAGAATTTTGTCAAACACGTCATCCAAATAGAAGACAGATTTTGGAATGTGGACATGACCGTCGATGATGTGATGGATGACGACAATTTACATGTAATGACGATCACTGGGGACACGTCCGATTCAGATGACCTTGGATGTGTAGCATTAGAATAAATATATTGTTTATACAAATGTTTAATTGTCATGAATTTTTATTATGTATATGTATTTTGTATTTTTTTTTTGTTTTTTTTTAATTGTTATGACAATGGTTATTAACCTACTTTTAATGTATTTTGTATTATGTTTATTGCATATGAAATTAATTGTTAAAGTTGACTATAAAAAAAAATATTAATAAAATATTTTACGTTTATTTTATGACAAAGGTATTATAATAACGTGTTTTTACTACATTTATTTGTCGAAAAATGTAGAAAAAACTAAGTGTTCATATTAAAAAAGTTGTATTATTAAAATTACGTTGCATACAATAATTAATGCGGTAAGCCGGTAAAATATTGCACGTGTTATACGGGCGGCAATAGTCAACAGGTGGTTGATTCCCGATCATCGGCGACGGTTCGATCGACCGTCTTCGGCACGCCGAGAGAGGGGGAAATGGGGCCTCGGAGCTCGCTCGCTCGTCAGTCTGCATGCGCAGAACCGGCCCGTTCTCTCGCTGGACAGAGTATAGATTTTGTTATATAATTCATATTTTGTTTCAGATTATATTATAATTTATAACCATAAAAAATTGTGCAATTAATTTATGCCCCCCCCCCCCCCCCCAAAAATGTTTCACAGGTACGCCACTGTCGTCACGTGACCAAAAATGGTACGACATAAAATAATATAATAATTCACAGAGATCGTGTACAAAGATGATAAATAAAACGAATACAAAATAAATCAAATACGAATACAATATAAAAATGGTAATACAAAAAGGGCGCGCTAGCGTAAGTGGTGATAACACGCCGAAATCACCACATTACTCCCCCTCGGCGGGAAAAAAACGGACTCGTTTTTTTGGGGGGTATTCGATCGATTGCGCGGCGTACGAATGGTCGGCGATAGGATCTTCCCGGGCGATGAATGCTGGCTTGAGTCGGTCGATGGAAATCCACGTAATTGATCGATGGCGTTGTACCTTGAATGTTTTTTCGCGGCGTTCCAAAACTGCAAACGGTCTCTCGTATCGTGGCTGGAGCGGCGGCTGGACGGCGTCGATTTGGATGAAAACGTGACTGACCTGG
>NW_021771347.1:10104-14334 GCF_005508785.2 Acyrthosiphon pisum | reverse complement strand
TATCAGAGCCTTGAATGTGCGCGATGTCGTGTATGTGTTGCGATAGAAACGAAATTTGTCGCACTTGTCGGTCGATCGTTTTTTCGGACTTGAGCGAGAACATGTACGTAAGCGGCTTGTGGTCTGTACGTAACGTCGTCTTGCGTCCTTCGATCATATGAATGAAATGACGTGTGCCCAAAAAGGCAGCGAGTAGCTCCCGGTCGTACGTGCTGTACCTCTGTTCGGTGGGCGAGAGCTTTTTTGAAAAGAGCCCGAGGGGCTGCCACTGGTCGTCGACGTGTTGCTCGAGAACGGCGCCCACTGCCACGTTAGATGCGTCGGTATTGAGGCGTAGGGGGGCGTTCTGTTCGAGGTGTGCGAGTTTCGCGGTGTCGGCGAGGGCTTGGCGGCACGCGTCGAAAGCGGCTCGAGTGTCGTCTGTCCGTCGCGATTTTTGATTTGCGACGCAAGGCTGTAAAGGGGCGCTTGAATCTCGGCGGCGTTCGGAATAAATCGATGGTAAAAATTTATCGAACCCAAAAATCGTTGCAGTTCTTTTTTCGTGTTTGGCTGCGTCCACTCGTGTATTGCGGTAACGCGTTCGGCGTTCGGTCGACACGCAAGAAATTCGCCAGCGCAAACCGGTGTGCAATACTGTACCGTTTATTATGATACCGATTCATGACTCCGGTTCATGTTGATCTACACCGGTTTAGATAGAAATTCGGTAAATAGAACGGTTTACCCCCACCATAAATTATTATCACAATTCAGACATTTATATTCCCGCCATTTTTTAATTTATTATAATATTATTAAAAATAAAAATATCACATCAGCCTATCAGTAACTTCAAATACATTCTTATTTTATTAATCCATTATATTTTGTTTTCTTGTGTTCGTTCTCCATTATATGAAATTATAACAATTATTAGTTTTAAAATGGATAGTATGAAAATCAAATTGTTTAAAGAATTTATCCTCAGTAGAAATCGTATACCAAATCTCATAGTTCAAACATTTCCTGCAAGAAAAAGTAAGAACATTGTATTAAATTAAATGAAAAAAGCTGTACTTCGTCTTATGACATGGTATATATTTTATTAGATGTGTTAGTTCGTTCACTTAATTTTGATGATGGACACACTGATGACTTTGAAGATGATGTACTTCTATTCAGTGAAGAGAGTAAAAGTAAGGTATTTAAAACAAAAATTATAGGTTTTGCTGAAACTATGGTTCCCAGATTTGAAGATAAGGAATTCAAATCTCATTTTCGCTTAAATAGAAATAGCGTTCAGGTTCGTTTGATTATTTTAAACACTTAATAATAATCAACAGTTTTTGTAATAGTCAAGTACCGAAACTGTAATAAAAAAAAAACAACAGTCATTTAAGTACCCTATTAATTTTTTAGGTAGTAATTTCATATATAGGTCCTATTTTATCATCAAAATCTTTAAAGATTAATGTTGAAAAGCAAGTTTTATTGTTCATTTGGTTTATGGCAAATTGTGAAACGCACCGGTAGTATACCTACTTTTATATTCATGTTTTTTTATATAAATAACAATGTATTTAAATTAATTTCAGACAAATTTCAAATAGGTTTAATGTGGCAGAAAGCACTAGTCATGCCATAGTAGAAAACTGTCTACTGGCATTTAACAAAATAGCTGGGAAGCTTATTGTATGGCCTTCGGGACAAACTGCATTAAATAATGTAAAACAGTTTGATAGGCTTCGTGGAGATGATTCATTTCCTAATGTTGTTGGATGTATTGATGGTTGTCATGTGAATATATTATATCCGTGGGAAAAAAGAACAAAGATGCCCAAACTTGACAGAAATATGTTCTGTAATAGGAAGCAAGTGCCTAGTGTAATATTACAGGTTGGATAAAATTGATTAATGAAATTACAGTCTTGTATAAGGTACAAAAACATTTTACTCAAGTACTTTACAAGACTGTTTTAAATATACTATTACTATTTATGAACTATATTAATTTTATGTACATTCATTGTATTTAAGAAAACGTCATATTTTTTGTAATTATAATAACTTAAGTAGCAACTTATTTTAGGGAATTGTCGATGCCAATTTAATGTTCATTGACATATTTGCTGGTTGGCCTGGTCGTTCTCACGATGCACGAGTATACCGTTGTAGTAAAATTGGCCAAAAAATAATTAATGATCCTGAATCTGTTTTACCACCATCATGCCATATTATTGGAGATGGTGCATATCCATTAACTGAAGGCTTGATGATACCCTTTAAGGATAATGGACGTTTGACAAGGGAACAAAAAATATTTAATAAAAAATTAAGTAGTAGTCGGATATTGATAGAACAAGCATTTGGGAAATTAATAGGAAGATTCAGAAAATTAAAGTATGCTTACATGTGTATCACAGAGATCCATCTTAAATATTTGATATGGGTAATAAGTAGAATTGTATTTTGTATTAC
The DNA here is from genome assembly GCF_005508785.2 of Acyrthosiphon pisum. Taxonomy (NCBI): domain Eukaryota; kingdom Metazoa; phylum Arthropoda; class Insecta; order Hemiptera; family Aphididae; genus Acyrthosiphon; species Acyrthosiphon pisum. Next base: position 11,874 of record NW_021771347.1, on the reverse strand, counting down.
AGTCATATGGATATATATAAAAAAGATTTGTGTGGTCAAATTATTACTTCGGCATGTTGTTTACATAATGTTTGTATGTCGGTGAAGGACAATTTTGACTGTGATCCAGTATCAACAGAAATTGACTTTCTGGAATCCAATGAAGAAGAAGCTATAAGTGGTTTAGAAAAACGAAATATGTTATGTAATTTATTAGCTCTCTAAATGTACATCAATACAAAAATAAGTTTCTTTATATCTAATTATGTGTGTATTTATTTTTTTAAGGCTCCTTTCGTAGTACTACATCATAATTTAAAAACTTCAAGTAGTTAACGAAACATACGTTATAATAGTGTATGTGCATAATTTTGTAAAAAAACATTAATTTTTGGGAAACTTTAGATTTTAGTTATTGAATTGTTTCTTTCCATAAACGTATAACAAACTTCATAAAAAAAAACAATATTAGTTTATTTAACTTTCAAATAAATTATATTTAATAAAATCAAAAAAAATAAAATTACAGTAACACTTATTTTACTATATCCTATAGCATTGCAAAATTAATAAAAAAAAAATATATAGAACTAATAGTAACTGTTTATAGGTAATAGCAATATAATATGATAATACATATATACATATTATATACCTAGATGTCAACATTAACCTAAATTAAACATTTGTTTAAAAAGTTCCAGCTTTTGTAACTCTATTTTGTTAGCTTCACCCAACTTGCTTACAAGTTGTTCCTGTATCAGCAACATGGCTTCTTCTCTTTTTTCTAATTTGTCAAATCTAACTCGGAGGTACGCATAGAATAAGAAATTGCATTCCATGAATAATATCAAAAATATTAAGTCTATTTACCGATCATTAAGTTGTGTTGCATTTTTATTAATTGCCTCAAGTTGTTTATTTTTTATACCTTCAAATTGTTGAAACCAGACGGGTGTTTTTGGCTGTGTGATTTTATCTATACATGATGTTGGTTTTTGTACTGAAGTAGAAGCTAAAACTTCAACTTGTGGTGTAGGAATCAACGTTGTACCAGAACTGGATGCCAATTGAACATCAGAAGATTCGTGTAATAAATCTATAACACAGAAAAATATTGAGAAACAATTATTTATTTGTTGATATAACAGGCAGTTACAAGAAAAAAAAGTGGATAAGTAGGTAAAGCTCTGATGTACATTAGTTACCTACTGCAGGTTTTTATAGACTATTGTATACACAAATAAGGCTAGGTTAGAACACTAAGTACATACTTTTTATACAGAGCAAAATTAGTAAAAGAAAAACATCTATGTTATATTTACGTAATAATAAAATACCTATAACTATAGGGCTTTGATTACCAAAATTGGTGCTATTAAGGCCCGGTTTTTCAATCATCCATTTATTCGTCAGATAACTATTCGTCGAATAAACTTATTCAGCAAATAAACTTTTGAATAAACTAGTAAGTGTTTTTCAATACAAATTTATTCATCGAATAGTTATTTGACGAATATAATTATTCGGTAGATAAATTAATTTGTGGTACTGATAGCAGTGATAGTAATAGTGGATTGTGGAACAAGTTGTATATACTTTTGTTTATGATTGGTCAACATATTCTTATCAATGATACTCGTATTATCAATGTATTATTATTATTAATATTATTCATTTTATTATTATTATATTTTCGATGAAATTATTAATTCATTTGTTGTTCATCGTAATTTGAAACTTGAGTTTTTGTTGTGTTGTGCTACGAAATGGTATCAAAAAATAATGAAC
>NW_021771347.1:7244-10004 GCF_005508785.2 Acyrthosiphon pisum | reverse complement strand
TCTAGGCAGTCTAGCCACAGATTTCTATATACATTATATTACATTAGTATAAAAGTCTAGTGTGACTCTAGCGGGTCGTCGACCGTATAGATATGTATATAGAATAACAAAATACATGCAATGTTTTCAAGTTGTTGTCGCCATTTGCCTAAATGGCAATGTTTACATTTTATCATATTTAAAAATTTGAAATATTTATATTTATCATTGTTATCTAATCAAAGTGTAAACATTGCAGTTTAGGCAAATAGCGGACCCATAGCGATCGCGGCTTCAATAACAAATCGACTATCTAGTTGTTCTATATAATATGTCTATGGTCGACCGTAAGTTCTTATGATGAAATACAGTGTAGAACTCGCGTCTTCGTCGTTTAGATTAAAATGGTGTACACATTGATATTATGCATCAACCGTCTTGAATCGCGATAATATTTATTATTCACTTGCATTAGCTGTCTGCGACCTGCGTGGTTTGTAACAGACCGTTACAGTCTTCAGTGGTTTTTTTATAGATTCGTTCCTATGTATAATAATAAAATTATAGAAGTACAATATTATGTATGATATCATCTTCGGTATAGATATCGAAGGTTACACATGCATGTATTTATCTACCAATGCACTATCTGTTATTAAAATGATGTGTTGAAAAAAAAACAATCGTTTTACAATAGAAATCCGCATATTAATGGAAATTTCGATATTATTTCACGAACAATTAGCGGGAAAAACAAAAACAATCGGTTTTCTATAATTATGACACGCTCGTCTGACGATAAATTTCCCTCAAACTTTGTTCTTAAATTAAATTACTACTTCGTATAACTTGGATTTAATTTCTAGTACGAGTGTAGTGTGTATAGTTTGTTCTTCAAGCAATAATTATACTCGAAACAAACAACAAAAGAAACAGTGCACTTGGGTACGTTTTAAATACGGGTGCCCCGGGGCGGTTGCACTCGCTTTACAATATTATTATAACCGAGTGCTTGGCGAAAAATACGAACTTAATATTCGCATTGTCGAACCCTCTGATATTGAATATAAGGCTAACGAAGTAAATATCGAATAAGTTCGACGAACTTATTCTGTGCATCATTTATTGGATAAGTTCGTCGATTATTCAATTATATGTATTAAAATACAAAAAATTATTTAATGATTTTTCAATCTTTTCAATAGAATACCAAAATACTTAATCAAAGCAAAAAAGTGTTGAGGAGACAACAAGTCATTAAACTATCTTAGTTATGTTGGAATTTAGCTTGTTGAGAATCGTTTTTGGAATGTATACCGACGCGATAATCGTGATTTTATCTTTTCCATACCTAACAAAAAGTCACAACTTACAAAAAAAATGAAATTTATAAAAATGCTTTTATGTTATTCCTGGAGAGGTATTTTAAATATACCTCCTAATCGACGAATATTCAAAGTGACCTCACATAGAAACTCTGCAGTAACGAATAACCAAACATTGGAATAATAAATTGCCACGTGTGGGTGTTTGACGATGCGACTACTTAAATTTAAGTGCCCTCAACAAATTATAACGACATAATAATTGCATCGATTCACATAAATTATGCATAAATCTAATTTTGTCACCAGAAATAAAGGTCAATCGTTCAAACAAGTTCTCCTCAGTAGTTAACAAACAATAAAAATAGTTATTCAATTCAATACGAAGATGATATTATATTAATATTTGGCATAACAATTATTATTATGGAAATAGCGTAACATGAAGTATAATAATATATTGTTTAAGGTCAATGATATCTTAACAACAATAACTATAATAGTTTGGGTCATGGTCATCTTGGCAAATTACAATGGAAATATTTTTTTCAAATTTTTTTTTTTGAAACAATATAGGTACTAGGTAGTATTATTAATGTCATTTTTTAATATTATTATGTCTCAACACAAAAGTAATACATTTTGAATAGATTTAGATGAATCTGAATAAAATTGGCAACTGTTGTATGAAATAAGAGATTTTTTTATTAGATTTATAAGTTATAACTTGCTTTTATATAAAAACCTGGCACTGTTAAAATAATTCACAATTTTAATAGAAATATTGTGTAATAACTAATAACTATTCACCTTAAATTAATTTACGGTTACATCATAATATATATCATTTTAATTTAAATTTGTGAAAGGAACATAAGAATGAAAATCGTATTATTATGGCTGATTAGTGATTACATTGCGCGTTTTGAAAAAGTCCTACTCATCTTGGATATATTATTAAAATTTGCATACCCATGATCAGTAACGACGCGTCGATTGCATAATTTATTGACAAATGTACAAATTAAGGATTTTCAACATTATATTGATTATTTTTACTGACATAATCTGCATAAGTAAAACTACTCAGAATTTAGAACTTATCTGTACGTATAAATTCAAATAATATATTATAATATTTTGTTAAATGTACAATGTTATAGGTACTACCTGAAAAATATAAAATACATTTTTATTTTTTTGGTTATGCATTATAATAAAAAAAAACAAAGTTATTATACCAAATAAGTTTTCTAAAAAATTATTTTTTTAATATAAGTAGGAACGTACAGAGGTATATTTTTTTATTAATTGTAATAAAATTACTTTTACCGCTATTTCTTGAATCACATCACGTTTTATTTTCATATAAGCTATTTAGCTGTATAATGTGAAAATTGACCATTCCTTAGTATAATAATAGGTAATGATAGATCGTCGTTCCGAAGAATGAAGA
>NW_021771347.1:5798-7194 GCF_005508785.2 Acyrthosiphon pisum | reverse complement strand
GCATTCATCGCCCGGGAAGATCCTATCGCCGACCATTCGTACGCCGCGCAATCGATCGAACACCCCACAAAAAAACGAGTCCGTTTTTTTTCCGCCGAGGGGGAGTAATGTGGTGATTCCGACGTGTTATCACCACTTACACTAACGCGCCTTTTTATTATCATTTTTATATTATATTCGTCATGTGTTTTATATTGTATTCGTTTTATTTATTATCTCTGTGAATTATATTTTATAATGTTGTACCGTCTTTGGACTACTCGCCGCTCGACTTTGTCTCCCGCCTCGCGCGGCGACTTCGCCGTTACGCGCTCGAAGCCGCCGACGCGCGCCACTCTCGACACTCGCTTTTTCGCTCTCGACTCGAGCAGCCCAACGTCCGACGACTTGTCCCTATTTTGCGCGCAACAGTATTTCGCACTTAATTTGTTTTACTTAGTCGAAAATATATACGAACGTAATTTACCTCAAAAGTTGTTATTTTATTTAATCCTAGTTGTATCTAGGTAAACCTTCTGGTTTTGGTAACAAGTAGTATAGACGGCGCCCCGAACCACATTTCGGGCCACGACAGTGTGGCAACGCCGTCAATACCACACTAGCATAGATATTAAAGAATGGATAGGCCATGTATGCTTATCGTTGAGGAACGAACATGAAAATATTTTGAGGTTATAGAGGTCTTAACACAAATAGATAACAGTATTAGGAGATGATAATATTATATATTTGTCAAGGTGGATATATAGAGGTGTAAACACTTCCCATCTTTTACATTATGATAGTGGGCCGAAAAAAGTACACCACTTGTAACTGCCACCAGGAGCGCTGACTACCGGATGAAGGCTCAAACACATTCAATTTTGTATGGCACATTATGCAATTTAGCATTTTATTCTAATTAATCTAATTACTAATTAGTATATTTAGTAATTACGAGGACTGTGGACTTATGATCTAATAATTAATATTTTAAATTTTAAATAGTGTAACTTAATTTAATATGTACAATGTGTGTATATGGTACTTTTAATTCATATATTTTAATATCCAGATTGGAAAACATGTACCAGTAGTTAAGTAGTATTTTACTATTTTATATTTATATTAATTTTAATTGAAATAAGATGGTAAATTAAGGAAAATACATGGTATAGCGTTAGCATTTAAACTAACTCTCTTGAGCTGATGTTTTATTTCATTTCCTGCTGCATCCTCAAATATCTTATATGAAATAATATCTTCAGGAGCAAAATGGAGTTCACATACTCCATCTTTTTTGGTTAATAATCTATCTGCTCGTGGAATTTTTAAATTCCATGTATCAATCATGTTCTAAAAAGTAATGAATTATTTACCCTAATATGAACTTTTCATTGATATACATATACATAAT
>NW_021771347.1:4737-5748 GCF_005508785.2 Acyrthosiphon pisum | reverse complement strand
AACGTTGTTAAATAGGGAAGTGTCCCGACCTTATCTTCTAAGGCCGTGCTGGGTACTCATAATAACAAAACAGTCGATAATGTGATTATTGATTTGCTTAAAAATATATCATATGAAATGTCATTTACTTCACTAATGGACATTGATTAGGTTAGCCTATGCTTCTATATAATATACTAATGTCTAATATACTACACGTGAATGCATATTGCATTTTTAAAATGAATAAATAATTGGGTAATTACTAATTTGTATTAAGTACTAGGTACTAACCATTTAAATAAAACTATAATAATAATATAGAAATTGGACTGTTAAATTATCAAATATCAATAGAACAAAAATTAAATTGAATTATAATTTAACATAATTAGTATAGGTAATTAGTTGTTATTAAAAAAATAATTTAAATAATAACATGTGGCACCTATTTTTTTTTTAAGTTTTAAAAGAATTTATAAAAAAACATTTTTAAACATATAACATAAAAAAACATGTTTTAAACAATCTGTTTTAAACATGTTGTTTTAAACACACAATGTTTAATTTCAATTGTTTAAAACAAATGTTTTTTAACAAAATGTTTAAAACTGCGAACCCTGCTGCAACGATTTTTGGGCTCAGTAAATTTTTACCATCGATTCATTCCGAACGCCGCCGAGATTCAAGCGCCCCTTTACAGCCTTGCGTCTCAAATCAAAAACCGCGACGGACCGCTTCGATGGACAGACGACACTCGAGCCGCTTTCGACGCGTGCCGCCAAGCACTCGCCGACACCGCGAAACTCGCGCACCTCAAACAGAACGCCCCCCTACGCCTCAACACCGACGCATCTAACGTGGCAGTAGGCGCCGTTCTCGAGCAACACGTCGACGACCAGTGGCAGCCCCTCGGGTTCTTTTCAAAAAAGCTCTCGCCCACCGAACAGAGGTACAGCACGTACGACCGGGAGCTGCTCGCTGCCTTTTTGGGCACGCGTCATTTCATCCACATAATCAGAAGGACGCAAA
>NW_021771347.1:1612-2891 GCF_005508785.2 Acyrthosiphon pisum | reverse complement strand
GGGGGAGTAATGTGGTGATTCCGACGTGTTATCACCACTTACACTAACGCGCCTTTTTATTATCATTTTTATATTATATTCGTCATGTGTTTTATATTGTATTCGTTTTATTTATTATCTCTGTGAATTATATTTTATAATGTTGTACCGTCTTTGGACTACTCGCCGCTCGACTTTGTCTCCCGCCTCGCGCGGCGACTTCGCCGTTACGCGCTCGAAGCCGCCGACGCGCGCCACTCTCGACACTCGCTTTTTCGCTCTCGACTCGAGCAGCCCAACGTCCGACGACTTGTCCCTATTTTGCGCGCAACAGTATTTCGCACTTAATTTGTTTTACTTAGTCGAAAATATATACGAACGTAATTTACCTCAAAAGTTGTTATTTTATTTAATCCTAGTTGTATCTAGGTAAACCTTCTGGTTTTGGTAACAAGTAGTATAGACGGCGCCCCGAACCACATTTCGGGCCACGACAGTGTGGCAACGCCGTCAATACCACACTAGCATAGATATTAAAGAATGGATAGGCCATGTATGCTTATCGTTGAGGAACGAACATGAAAATATTTTGAGGTTATAGAGGTCTTAACACAAATAGATAACAGTATTAGGAGATGATAATATTATATATTTGTCAAGGTGGATATATAGAGGTGTAAACACTTCCCATCTTTTACATTATGATAGTGGGCCGAAAAAAGTACACCACTTGTAACTGCCACCAGGAGCGCTGACTACCGGATGAAGGCTCAAACACATTCAATTTTGTATGGCACATTATGCAATTTAGCATTTTATTCTAATTAATCTAATTACTAATTAGTATATTTAGTAATTACGAGGACTGTGGACTTATGATCTAATAATTAATATTTTAAATTTTAAATAGTGTAACTTAATTTAATATGTACAATGTGTGTATATGGTACTTTTAATTCATATATTTTAATATCCAGATTGGAAAACATGTACCAGTAGTTAAGTAGTATTTTACTATTTTATATTTATATTAATTTTAATTGAAATAAGATGGTAAATTAAGGAAAATACATGGTATAGCGTTAGCATTTAAACTAACTCTCTTGAGCTGATGTTTTATTTCATTTCCTGCTGCATCCTCAAATATCTTATATGAAATAATATCTTCAGGAGCAAAATGGAGTTCACATACTCCATCTTTTTTGGTTAATAATCTATCTGCTCGTGGAAATTTTTAAATTCCATGTATCAATCATGTTCTAAAAAGTAATGAATTATTTACCCTATATGAACTTTTCAT
>NW_021771347.1:0-1266 GCF_005508785.2 Acyrthosiphon pisum | reverse complement strand
TTTTATTTTGTTTGGGTAACCCAGAGTTACACCCCAGGTACAAAACACTTAAGGAGGCATACTACAATACTCGATAAGTTACAAAAAATAAGTTTCATACCACTTTTGTACAAAAAAAGTAGGTTGTGTAGATACTTAAAAGAATGCAAAAGCCAAAAGAGGTACACTAGGATAATAATATGATGTACATAGGTACTATTATTATACACATAAATAATTTCCATAGAGACATTGAGTAGTGAGATGGTATTTTCAATAATTCCATTATTAGAATAACTACAATATGTTTTTACAAAAATAAACATATTATGACAAGTAGTGGTACCAAATTAAGGAAATAACAAATTTACAATTAGGTAGGCAACATGTCTACAACTACTCCACAAATCAATATTCCCAAAAAAAATGTGGATAATTATCAATAATTGTATAATTGAAGATAGATTTATGTTTCAAAATTATTTAATAAAAATCCATCTAAGTTATTCATTATTTAAATTAAATTGATATCTTATATTTTTATTTTTTATGGCATTACAACTTGCAAGCATTCAGCATTGTAAATCGTATTTTCGTATAGAAGTACTAACATTATGAGCCTTCATCGGGTAGTCAGCGCTCCCGGTGGCAATCACAAATGGTGTACATTTTTCAATCAATTTATAATCAGAGTGTTTACACCTCTATATATCCACCTTGATATTTGTAAAATAACATTAAAGTGTGTGTTTAAAACAATTTAAATAATAATAGAACAATTAATATAATATTTTAACATAGGTATTCTAAATCTTAATAGTTATTCGTGTCTGAAATGCACTAATTGTGTTTACTTTGACCTTGTTTTCCCTGATTTAATATTTGAATCGTTTATTTTACGTAACTCGTGGAAAACTCTAATGTCTACATATGTCACAGCAATTAAATTAATTAGTTTATTTTGATGAGTATCTAGAAAAGAAGTTTGACATTGGCAACTAAATAGGCATGTATTGTTTGTTTTATATAAAATGGATTTCAATTTATTTAATAAGTATAATTTATTTCTTGTATTACTGAAATAAATTGGTTCATGTGGCCTGAATATTCTTTCTACTTCTTCACATATAGTCTTAACACTTTTACTCGGAATAATCAACCCTCCTCGATTCTTCACACTTGTTAAACTATTTTGGTCTTCGTTGTTACATCCAATTTTTATTAGAGAATTCTGGCAAGTTTGGCAATCAACTCTTTTCAACAACTTCTTCACTACAAACCCAGCTA
>NW_021771346.1:36349-40883 GCF_005508785.2 Acyrthosiphon pisum | reverse complement strand
ATCATATGCAAAGTTATATTGGTGGAAGAATGTACAACGAATCGAGCTAGGTAAAATGTACCAAATGTACGAAATGAAATTTTACAATTTTATCCTACGAGATGTAGGGTGACGGTTCGTGAATATAAAAACATATACACTCTACCAAGAGATTCAATTACAACTATATCACCTGAAATTGAAGTTGAATCTCCTCAAGTTAACAATGAATCATTGGAACAAGAAGAAAATGTTCAACCGTTATTATCATCTGCAGTTAGTGGCAATGATTTAAATCCTGAATTGTCATCTTTAAGCCACATTGAGGAGGTAGAAGAATCAAAGACATACACTCAACATATACACTCTACCAAGAGATTCAATTACAACTATATCAAATTCTCCAACTCGGCATGGCAGAAACCTACCGGTGCCCAATTAGAACTTCTGCCGGATAGGCGTCCGAACCAGGGCCTACACCCTGACATAGCGCCATACGCAAAAAATAATATTTCGGCGACGGCTTACGACTAAATTATTGGTTACGTTAAATTTTCAAAATGTATATTACTTTATTTTATGTACACTCTACCGTTTACACAGACATTTAACCACATGATCATTATTCATCAGTCCTCATTCGTCTTAACTTTACTAAAATTTTAATTATTAAGTATTAACTGCACAGTGACAGTGTATTCTGTGATATTGTTTTATTTTAATTGACAACGACAGACATCTGACAACTGTCATTTAAATTTGAATTGTTTACTTTAATGTTATAAATTAATCGTAATTAATGGCTTCTCGTTCTCAACACTCAGATGCGCCAAGAGGAAATTAAGAACACAAAGAGAAGATGCGACTAAAAAAATGTCTGGATTATTAGATCAATTTATAAAACCAATAGTTTTGGCCGAGGCAACACAATATTATAATAGTAATGCTAATAATACTAACGGTAAGTAATAACAAATTTTTTTTAAATAATTCTATGGTGCTGGTGTTAAAGGTCTTAAGTACATAAATTGCGAAAATGGGATTAAAGAACATAACATATGAAAAAAATACACACTTTTTGGGGTGTAAAAGAACTATGTCCTATCCCTACAACTCTACTATATGCATCATAATTCGAAATTGTAAAAATCGCCTTGATTAAAAATACTGAGTATAATGGACTACATCACATTTATCTGAGCAGTGAGCACTGAGCACCACAGAACTATAGAATGCTTTAAGAATAGTGATACAAATAAATAATTACTATTTTCAAACCTAAGTAATAATTTAAGTATTAATGAAAATATTTTAATTTTACTTTTCATTAGATTTTAATATTATATGGATAGGACTATGTAAAAAAATCATTATTTTCAGGTATATTAAATGAAAATTATATAAGAGCAATAGAGCATAAGTTGTAACAATATTACAACAGGATTGTAAATTACAAATGTCAAATAATAACAAATCAAATCAAAATATATTATTTTAATTAAAATGTTTACAGGTATTAATGAAGTAGACCAAGTTTCTGTTGATAATTCATTTGACAATGTTTTATCTAGTTCGATTTCCACTCAGGCTTCTACGCAGAACACTTTATCAGGTATACTATGTAATTAAAATTTAAAAAAAATGCAATATACTTGCCACTTTAATTTAATTAATTTTCAATTGTATCAAAATATATTAATTCAACTAAAATGTTTACAGTTATTAATGATGTAGACCAAGTTTCTGTTGATAATTCATTTGACAATGTTTTATCTAGTTCAGTTTCCACTCAGGCTTCTACGCAGAACATTTCATCAGGTATACTATGTAATTTAAATTTAAAAAAAATGCAATATACTTGCCACATTAATTTAATTAATTTTCAACTGTATCAAAATATATTAATTTAACTAAAATGTTTACAGGTATTAATGAAGTAAACCAAGTTTCTGTTGATAATTCATTTGACAATGTTTTATCTAGTTTGGTTTCCACTCAAGCTTCTATGCAGAACATTTCACCAGGTATACTATGTGATTTAAATTTTAAAAAAATGCAATACAGGGTGTCCTATGAAGTTCTGACAAATGAAATAACTTGTTTTCTAATCAATATTTTTTCATTTTTTTTTTATATATTCAATAGACTCTTGCACTATACGTATAATATAAACTTTTTTTTTTTATTTTTTTTTTTAATTCAAAATAGCCAATTTATAAACATAATAAAAAAATTTGATTTAACATTTACATTATTTAATTTGAGTAATTCGCTAGCGACTTATGTACGTTTCGTTCAATTTACTGCTACTGGGCAATTTATCAAACCCAGCAGTAATAACCAGAAGTCAAAAGAACCGGAGATAACTAACTTTTAATCTGTGGTTTCATCAATAGCGATTTAGATATCAACATTCTAAAATGTAAGTTAATGAATTTAAATACTATACATTTATTTTTAATATTTAATAATAATAAGTTTTAATTATTTTTCAGAATATCAATTTTAATATTTGGAACAACTAGAATGTATTGATATAATTATTCAAATTCAAAAATCAATATCTATGTTGTCATCATTAATGTATGTAATGAAAAAAATAAAATATAATGAAGATTTCAATTTAATAGCAAAATAATACTTCTGTTACAATGTGAGTATTATTTATTTTAAATTAGTTATACTCAACCCAATTGTATTATATTGTTATTGTTATTGAAGGATAATCTAAGCTAAGCGGTTGTCAACATTAAAGTATTTTTGGTGATGTTGGAATTGTTTTCAAGTTTGTTCTATAATGATTAATCAATATGCATAGTTATAACTATCATACCCAGAGTATGCAAATTTATATGTACATACAACCATCAGAAGACTATTAATAGTATTCAGTTCATCTCAAATATAAAACAACATAAATCAATTAATGTTTGATTTTATAAAAAAAAAAAAATGAAAATGGTGAATTATAGCTCATAAAAAAGAATCTTAGTTGTAATTAGCCAGGTAAGGTACCTATCTAATATTAATGTTTTAGATTTAGTGATTTAGTTAATTAGGAATTTTATGTATTGAGTATTAAGGACTTTTATACATCTCTAGTAATATAGGAATTTAATAGATGCCTACTAATCTACAAAACCCTGGGTAGTGGGTAAACGCATTGTACTTCCCTGACTATCTCATAGCGTATAAGTATATTCACTTAATAATCACCTAAAAAGGTCTTTAACCTTAATGAGAATTTCAGAAAAAAAATTAAAAACTATAATAGTTGTCATTTATTAATTATTAAATTAAAAAAGGTGCTCTGCTGTACAATAAATTACAAGTGAGTCACTGTATAATGGATAGTATTAAATTTGAATTCAATGATATAATATCATATAATAGCTATTATTGGGTTTTTTTTAGAGTTGACAAAATTAGTTTTTGAATATTAGTCAATCTAATTTTTGTTTTGGATTAATTAGGTTTTGATATAATTTAATGTTTAGATGTAGAAATGCTACCAAACAGAGACATAATATTAAAGAGAATTATCATATAAAATTGGGGAAAAATTAAATTATGAGTTAACACTCATTGTGATCTTTCACTTTAATTTTAGGTTGAAGACCCTTTATATATCTTGGTGTAAGAAGGGCATGTCAAACACGCAGCCCATGGCTAATTTTTTGATAGCCTATTGATATTAAAAAAAAAATCTGTATTGTAAGTGATGCATACAATTATTAATGCAGATTTTATATTAGAAAATTAATACATAGTATAATTTAAATCCCTTTTAAGGTTTACATATTACCAGACTAGTAAATAACACACAAAATCAATGAGTCTTCTAAAAATAGACATTACACTTACATATTAATATATTATACACATATATTTTAAAATGTTCTACATGACATATGTGACATTATTTTTCTTACGATGATGGTTAAGTTGTTCGACACATCTAGGAGTTTATTGTATTATACATGAATACTCTGCTAGTTGCAAACCGTTACGTAATATTTTAATAATACTTTTATTTGTTTTGAACATTTAGCCAACAAATTGTAAACTTATATTAATAGATGTTGATTTTTTTTTTATTCATCAACTAGCAGCAGTGGCGTGGTGAACTTCATTAACTTATGAGGCACAATAATTTATATAAGTAATAAATTATAAATACTTATTTAAGTAATTATGTATTTATGTAAATGCTAACTGAGAAAGATTGGCTTAGTCTTAGACCTTAATACACAATTAATAAATTATTATAGCATGTGAAATGCCTCTTGTCTCGAGGACACCCACCACCCTTTAAACTGAGGTAAGTGTCTCAAATAAAGTCCTTCATCACACCACTGACTGACTGACTAGTAGCATCAGTGAAAGAACCTAGGTATAATATGTATAATGTAATACATATAGGGCTAATTATAACACAATGTTATTGAATTAAATTAGTAAATGGCCAAAAGTAAGTTTCTTACTTAGATTGAGATAATGTACGTACAAATAAAAAAAGAACTCAACATTATTCTACAATATTGTATTATTTGTA
>NW_021771346.1:4983-35275 GCF_005508785.2 Acyrthosiphon pisum | reverse complement strand
TTATTTCAGGAGATATCGCAATGGGCAAATTCTCACGGATAACGTGATAAGTGATAAGACAGTATACCAAGAATCAATAACCAGTGCTACATTATGTAACCATGATGATAAATTGTAAAATGTTATTTAGCTGATATTTAGCTGCTGCAGGTGGGAATGGGGATAAGATAGGAAGGTCCAAATGTCCGATTTGTATGACCATTGTACTTATTAGATATTATCGATTATGACCGTTATGGGTATCGTTAAATTGAGATTTAATTTCATTTTGACTTCTGGTTTTTACTGTTGGGTATAATAAATTTCCCAGTAGCAGTAAATTGAACGAATATTTAAACGCAAATAAGTCACTAAAGGATTACTCAAATTAAATACTGTAAACGTTAAATCAATTTTTATCAATATGTTTATAAATTGGCTATTATGAATTAAAAAAAAAAAATTTAAATCAAATTTAAAAGTTCAAAAGTTTATATTATACGTATAGTGCAAGAGTCTATATTATATATAAAAAAAAAAAAAATGAAAAAATATTGATTAGAATACAAGTTATTTCATTTGTCAGAACTTCGTGGGACACCTGTATACTTGCCACATTAATTTAATTAATTTTCAATTGTATCAAAATATATTAATTTAACTAAAATGTTTACAGGTATTAATGAAGTAGACCAAGTTTCTGTTGATAATTCATTTGACAATATTTTATCTAGTTCAGTTTCTGCAGAAACGTCACCAGGTATTATAACTATTAACACACCTAGGGTTATAATTTTAGAAGATAATGTAAAAGGGTATATATTTTCAACGTTTTTTGATATTCATAGATAATTTATTTAAAAATGATCCAATGCATTTCATTAATAGCAAGTAAACTCCCGTTAACTCCTGAAGAAATTAATTTGATCATTCAATTAGGCCCTTGTCAACCATGCTCAGATGACCTTCCTCAAAAGCATTTTCCATTTGATAAAACTTCCAGACATGGCCATTTTAATGAACAGTGGTGCTCTCGATTACTTTCTGATGGTTCTAAAGTTATTAGGGATTGGTTATCATACTCACCTACACTAGACACTGTTTTTTGTTTGCCATGTATGCACTTTACTGGCCACAATAAGCATAAAGCTGTTACAACATGGACAAAAGTTGGATATTCTACATGGCAAAATGGTCGTCAAAATATTATGCCACAAGAAATAAGTAATATACATGTCAATGCTTCAATAACACTAAAAACAAAGAAAAATTCTATGCCAATCATTCCAGCACTAGAAAGTAGTCGAAAAACGAATGTTGCATTAAACAGACAAATTGTTTTTGAGTTAATAGACATTACTTTGTATTTAACCCGACATAATTTATTTTTTCATTTGCACAGGGAAGGTTGGGAAGAAAAAAATTAAGGAAATTTTAAGGATATTTAATTGTTGATGGCTTCCAATTCATATGCATTATCTTCCCATATAAATTCTATTAAATCCCAGGGCAAACATGTGTGCTCGTTTATAAGTTGGAAAAGACAAAATCAACTTATCAGTTCTATATCAGAATTTATCGGGTCAACCATAAGATCAGATATAAAGAGATCTCGAATATTCAGTATTTCAATAGATTCGACCTTTGATGCTGCTAGAAAAGAGCAGGTATCATTTATAATAAGATATGTTAGTCATTCATCTTGGAACATTTTTGAACGTTTATTGGCTCTTAAAGAATCTCCTGTTACAACTGAGAATCATTGTTCGATCTTTTTGAATTAGTCATGGATCGTGAAGGCCTTGATTGGAAAAACGAACTTGTTGGTCAGTCATACGACGGTGCTAGCAATATGAGTGGGGAATACAAGGGCCTATAAGCAAGAATTAATGCAAAAAATAATTCAGCTATCTTTGTGTGGTGTCATTCTCACCGATTAAATTTGGTAATGACTAATGCAGTTTCATCTAGTTTAGATGCTGTTGATTTATTTGGAAATCTAGAATCCATTTACTCTTTTATTTGGTGTAGTAAGAAAAGAGCTGCTTTATTCAGAGAATTTCAAGACAAAAATTATCCTAATATACAAAAGAAATCTATGAAAAGTGTTGCAAAAACAAGGTGGGGATCACATGATGCAGCACTTGAAACTGTTTAACAAAAATGTGATGCAATATTAGAGACTCTGGAAGAAACAAGAAGAAATGAAGGATCTGGTGATGTAAAAGTGGGTTCTACTAATGCAGGATTTATGAAATACTTTTTATCATATCGATTTGTGTTAACTGCATATACTTTTAAAAAAAATATTTACTGTTTTAAGTCCACTGTCAAAGATTATGCAATCTGTAGATATTGATTTGTTGACTGTAACCAACATAGTTGAAACTTCCAAACATGACTTAAATTTTCTTAGAGATGATGATAATACTTTTGATAATCTTTATGAAGAAGCACAATCATTTATAGACAAATCAGATTATGAGTTTTAAGTCTTAAGAACGACAAGAATAAAGAAAGTACCTAGAAAACATGACGAAAAATGTACCGATGAACGAATTCAAGATTCCATTCAGTTGTTTAAAATCAATACAGTACTTCCAGCACTAGATCATGTGAACAATGAAATGAATAAACGTTTTAATCCAGATCATATTGGTATTTTAAAAGACATTTCTCTGTTTTCATTAAAAAGAATAGAAGAAATTATGTAAAAGCCAATTTTGTTGCCAATTGATTCATTTGTAAAATTTGTAATACTTATAAAATATTAGACATAAATTGTTTGCGTACTGAACACTTGCAATTTACTTCACGTTTTCCAGAGATAAAAAAAACATTAATTCTGCCAACAAAATTACATACAGGAACAGAATTAAATAAATCAGATGATGAAGAATTTTTGTTCAGTGTTGCATCTTCAGGTATGGACGATAATGACAACAAAACTTTAAAAGAAAATAAAAATTCAAAAAGTTTGATTTATATATTTAATTAATTACATTCTACTAGTTTGGATAGTGTATTCCCACATCTGTATTCTGCTGTTAAAATTGCGTAACATTATCAGTTTCTAGTTGTAGCACTAGAAGATCATTTTAAAAAATGAAACTAGACAAAACAAGATTAAGATCATCGACATCTGAAGACCGCCTAGAAGGACTAGTTAAAATTTCTTGTGAGAATGACATTGTGATTGATAAAGATTTAGTAGTAGATATTTTTGCCCAAAAAAGTAGTGTATTGATTAAATCATTAATTTTATAAGATTTTAACTTTTAATTAAATAAAAGCTTGATTATCTATGTAGTATTTTGGCAATTATTATATTATGCTATTTTGTATTATGAATATTTAAATGATAATAATAACTAATTAGTTCTCGATTTCATATGGTTTATCTAAAACGGGTCGGTCACAGCTTAGTCGCTAGGTAATAGCTTACATATGTTTAAACAGATTAATTAAATATTTGTTCAGCTAATAAATGAAAAAAAAAATGGTTATACATTAAATATGTAGTTATGTGGGTAGTTTGTTTTGCATTCAATTGTTACATTGAAAAAAAAATTGGGGGCCCAAGCTCCAGGAGGGGCCCCTGGATGTACGATGTCATAGTATTTTTTAAACACTTTGGCGCCACTGGTTGTATGTGTCATCACAAACTGCACTGTTACAAGTAGTTTTACTTACTTAAGTAGATTCATCATTTTGTGTCAGTGTAGATGATTCAATTGGAATAATATTATTTGAATTGGAAGATTGTGGATCAGATGTATGAAGTTTTTTCGTGATGGGTCCAGTGCTGTCATCACAACAACGCTTTTCAGCTTTTTTTGATACCCATTGAGTCAATTGTGCCTGAATGTTTGATTTAGACATAATGAATAATATTTAATTATTTAACAATTAATTCAAACAATATTTAATACAAAACAATGAAAAAAACAATAAACTTCATTAAAAGCGTAGATAGTAGTTACAAAATAAGTAATGATGACGTCCTCATTTTAATCACTTGATATCAATGATAAGTGATAACCATATTATGAAATAGTGACTATATGACGTGACCATAACATTACTCCTATTCCCAATTTAGTCGAATATTGACATTTTATACATAGATAATACTACATTGATAAGTAATTTTTGATATCAAACACGATTAACCATTATATCTTTAATCGTGGCGAAAATTAAAAATATTTATTATTTACATTATTTAAGCTGGACAATGAATTTGCATTATGACATCAAAAAAACTGCTCTTGGGGCAATGCCCAAATGCCCCTGTTGCCCCCCCCCCACAGGTACGCCTCTGGTTTTATACACACGATAACATTCTTAAGAATTTTTTTTTTTTTTGTAAAAATGAATTAACTTACTGTAGTACTAATGCCTAACAATAAAATATGTAATTTACTTTTATCACAATAATATCATCAAATATACTTAGAAATATTATAGGCTGACAGACCATCATCACTCAGAATCGTTTGTCGTATACTATGATCCATCACCATCGATTACAGTAACCTACTGTACAGCAGAGTGACAACCACTTGCCCACCTTTTTACTTGAGCACACTTCAATAGTGAAAGTACCATCATACACGCAATACCAGGTAAAAGGACATTATAATTTATTTGCTACTTTTAGGTTCACTAAGAAATTAAATTATAATATTCTTTAGTTTTTATAAAACCAAAATGTTTTCCTTGTATTGAAAATATTATGTTTCTACAAGTTTATCAATGGTACGCCGGGATATGTCAGAAAAAAAAATTCAGGTTTTGTGTTCACTTCAAATCAATAGAGTATGTAGTTTTTAATGTGCTGGTATTACTTGATTTACTTACATTTAAATTAGGAATACTATAAATTATAAATATTTAAATATTTTTTAAATGAATTTAATGTTCCAAAGGAACAAAAACAATTTGATGCTTTACAAATAATTTCAGAAATAGCCTTTATATCATGATATAGGTATAATGTATAATAAAGTGATTTACAACTTTAAAATTTAAATCACAGATAGGTAAAACAACTGAACATTTTTCTGAATAAAATATAATAATAATTGTAAACAAAATTAACTATTAAGTAACTTAAAAATTATTATTTTAATTTTAATAATTATGAGACTTCTAAGTTTTTACATGAACTTGGAATAGATAAAAATGTTCTTCCTATCTTCTGATCAGAAATATTGAAAAAATAATGTTTATAAAAATGCCACACTTGTTGTGCTTGAGTTGAATATTCTAAGTTTAGTACATGAAACAGTTTAAAGCAGAGATCAAAAGTTTCCAGTTGAAAATGAATGCCGTCTATTATAGTGAAATACTGCATAGAACTGTCATATAACGCTTCATTAATATTTCCAACAACAACATAGTGTTGTACAGTTATACCCAAATTTAATGCTGAAGCCTATGCGTGGTTTTCTATTCATTAACATTCTGAAATATAAAAAGAAATGTTAATAATTAATCATTACTTGTTAACTATAATAAATTACCCGATTATTCACAATAAAAGCACGCAATTGTTCAATTTTTTATGTCCTGAGAAATGTTTTGTTGTTAATGGCATTAACTGGTGATAATAAATGTTGAATTACTTTGAATGCTGCAAAATCATAAGTTTTATAATTTCAAATGAAACATTAGTCAATTTTTCACTTCAAATCAGGTACACTTTCAAGCCCTTAAAGGAGTTTCACGTATTTCGGAAAGTTCTAACCCTTGTGAACCAATATTAATACAGTTTTTACTGAGATATATTTTCAACTTGTTTTTGAATGTTACAATTTTTTTAAAGAGGCTTATTATTCTATCGAGATACAGATGAGTGAAATCTATATGAAACTATAAATAAAGTATACAACGTAATTTAAGTATTTAATTCAATTTCTTTTGGTTGGTATGTACCAAACTTAAAAACTAACTAACTTATAAAGAATACTAGTTAGTAATACTAAGTTCATCATATTGTCATTTTTATCAAATTTAAGCCTATGTAGAGAGGTTTCAGACCAATGTTTATGAAGAACATTTTCAGGTTCGACTTAGCCAAGTAAGAGAATCATAATCAATTCAAATAAAAACATTAATTGCATATAAATTATGAAACTGATTGATGAATAGAATCAAATTTTAATAACATTTAATTATATAATGATCTTTAAAAGATTTACTTATATTTTGTCTCACTGAATTAAAAGCAAAATCCTTATGCGTTAAAATCTCACAACACATTCTAAATTTACTCAAATTAATTTACACTATCAAAAATATCAGTGAAAATTGAATATGTGTTTAAAGAGAACAATTTGTAACTATATGGTGCTTTGTTATTTCCTTTCGAAAGGTATACATTTTTGAAGTTGAAAAGTGTTTCTTAATATATTGTCTAAAGTAAATACTTATCTTATTTAATAATTCTGTATTGTTTGCATTAGTACAAACTATAATTAAAACAAAATTGTCCTCTATAATTTCAGAATTTCTAAATTCCCTGCATTTGAAAATTTTATTATGAAAAATTATTAATTTAATTTATGTTTTTAAATTTATAATATAGTTACTATAGTGATCAACTTAAATTGATAAGAAAAAATAATAATTTGTGTATGAAAAATAGTTTCCTACCAAAATATATTTTTTTTAATTTCATATTGTTCTCTTGTTATTCTCAGTTTTTCTATTTCATGGATTGCATCAAAATAGTGGATCATCATCTTCGGGTATTACAAAATCACCAATATCTTGAACTGAAAAATGACACAAATGTATATATTATATTTAGTAAATTTAGTATGAGCTTAAAAAATATATTTTAATTTAAAACTAACTTGGGTACTCATCAGCATTAATTTGTTGTTGTTTTATGAGATTTTGAATCCATCTCAATGCGTCCCTCTATTCCTACAGTTAATATATTATATTTAAATTACCTAATAAGTATAATTTTAAATTTGATAAAAACAAACCTCCAACAAAGTCTTTGCTTACATTAGCAGTAGGAATTTCTTCTACTTGATGAATTGGTGCTTGCCCTGAAATGTTATTTATTTATAATTATTATTAGGTTATTACATATTTTCATTTTGATTATTTTAGTTATTTTTTACCGAATAACCTTCAATGGTTTCCATGATTAGCACTGGAACAATTGTATTGTTTTTATTGCCACGTCTTCGTTCCAAAATATAATAATTTTTTTTTGTAATTTTATTAGGCTCCCTAAAATATTACATTTTTTAATATTTTATATTCACTTAATAATACATTTTTTTCTTTATTGCTTTATAGGGATATTTCATACCTGCGTTGTAAACCAAATGCCCAGTACATTGAAGGAACTCACTCGTTGAAATTCGGTCTGAATCAACCGTTCACAGGCTGAATTAATTTTTCTATCAAGCTGAATATAAGTCTGACGACGAACTCTTAGAATGGGTCTTTGCTGCATTCTAATGTATCTTGTTCAACTTTGAGTAAAGTTTCTATATTATGAATTTAAATATTTCAATTAATATAATTAATTAGAAAATGGAGTGTAAAAGGGTGTATATATGACTACTTATTGGTTTGGAAGAAAACTTAACAATTATGGAAGAATAAGTAAATGATTTAACATAAATCATAATATTTAAAAATCTTGGGGGTGATTTAAAAAAAAAAGGATATACTTACTATATAAGTAATTTAATAAGTTTTTCTAAGACTATTTTCCAAATTACTGACTAGGCTACTAAAGACAAATATATTTTTATTTTGAAAATATTTTTTTGGAGTAATCATAATAATAATTTTGTATATAAAAAATGACAATATATTGATTATAAACATTTTCATAAATTTAACTTACTGGTAAAATGCCTAATACCAGAATGTGGATGGTTCATTATACTATTTAAGTGCCGATGAAAAATGTCTTGGTCATTATTCGTTCGTCGTGGCTTGCTGTACTAAGAAGTTCTCCGACTAAACTCCTAATATTAATAATATATCATAGATAAAGTGACAATTTATTTTAATTCAATTACTTATGATTACATTTTTAAAACTAAATACTTAATAATTTCAATAAAAGAATAAACTCAAAAGCTATTAAAACTTAATTGTTTTCAGAGTTAAAGAAATGGCAAAATTACTAAAATTGAAGTGTTCACTTTCTGTAAAACAGTCGGTTAATATAAAAATTGAATTTAGAATATCTAAAGTCTAAAGTGTTACTATTTGTTATAATTATGTTATATTTACTACTTATTTTTACAGTCTTAGTTATTAAATACATTTTAAAAATGGAATGATTATTCAAACTAAATGTTTTTAGATATCTTACGTTCCATCCATTGATTTTGGAAGTACAAAATATAACGTTCATCCACCTTAGCAGCTGAAGTACATAATCAAAAAACATTAGCGTTTACAAAAGAAAAGATAATGCACCGTGATGTAGAAATTTCTGTTGTATCCTGTAATAATAGGGGAAACATGATTGGATGGCTGTTTGTGGAAAATGTAAATCTATCAGTGGAGCTTGTAAAAGAAGGACTGTATACACTACACAAGTCAGCCGAGCATTCAAAATACTTCAAGCTTTTGCAACAAGCAGAAAAATATGCAAAGGATAAAAAAATAAACGTAAAAATAAAAATACTTAACGAGAAATATATTTTATTCTTTAACACTAATTAATCTTGTTCTATACGATTTATTTAAGTTATGGAAGAATTATATTGAGGAACCAGTGGAGGCGAACAATAACAGCCATAAACCTGTTTATGAAGGTATGGTAAAGGAACAGAAAACCAACTATGTTGAAGTGCTTGTATCAGAGGTCAGTCCTGAGTTGCATGTCTATGTACAACCTATATCAGAAAGATCCAAATTAGAAAGTCTTACTGACAACTTGCAGAAACACTTTGATTCTAATCCTCCATGAAACTTGTTGGTAAGAACATTATCTATGTTGATGATAGTTCAATTGTTTAGCAAAAAATGCATACAGATAATGTTCTTACCATAAGTTTTCATGATAGATCGATTCACTCTAAAATTTAAATTAACAGAGCTAAAGGTGATCTGCTGAGCGTACATTTGTAAGATGAAGACAACAAGTATCTGTGTAACATCCTCTTAAGAAACATAGTCGGTGACAACCAGTTTTTTTGGGTCGCAGACAGACAACAGCCATCATCTATCTGTTTTTTGTTAGCGCTTATAGTAGTAGATATTCCTAATTAATAAAATACCACGAGGGGTGCTGAAATCAGCAGCCAGTTTTTATATCCCCGACTATAGTCTCTTTTATTATGTTATATAGGTACTTTGGACAAATACATAAACTAAGGCTTGTAAATGTGTCTACATAAACTGTTCAAATGGTCAGATCTTCAAAAAATAATGTGTAAAATGTATTGTGGCTATGTTAATATAACAATAATATATTTCCGCTAAAATTCAATATTTCGTAAAATTAAGTAGGTTGGTACTTTTGTATTTTTCTAAGCTGAAATATCTCCCCGATCCGCCCATGTGTTGTTGTATTATGATTTGATACCTATTTTTAACAAAATATACTATAATAATTTATTGTGGTAGGTACCTACTGTTTTAATAAACCATGTGTTTTCAAATTATTAAAATATTTTCCTCTGATCTAGAACACTGCAAAGAAAAATAATTCCATTGATGACGCTGAATCATTTTTTAAGAAAAATTCTAAAACACGTATTAAGGCTGTGGTTGAATCTGTTCTTGACGGAAACACGATGAAGCTGTTGTTGTTGCCTGAAAGAAACATGATCCTTCTTTACCTTTCGGGAGTCAGGGTAAGGTTTTTTTCATTCATAAAATACTTGGCAATACATACAGCACTATAGTGTTTAGTGTATACCTAATTATTTCTCTAAATTACACAATATTTTATTATTTATATTATATTATGTGACAAATTGTTGAATTGGTTATTTACTTATATCTAATATAAATCCTAATAAATTTTATATAGTGTCCACCAAAAGGTGTAGAATTGGGAGATGAAGCAAAGTTCTTTGTTGAAGTTCGTTTACTGCAAAAGGACGTCGAGGTTACTTTGGAAGGAGTGCTTTCTAATAGGAAAACTCAATCTTTCTATGGGACTATCCATCATCCAGTACATTTTAAAATCATTTTTGTAGTCTTTTGTGTAATAATTATTTAATAAGATTGTACTTTTTGTATTTTTTAAAGGCTGGTGATATTGCTTTTGAATTGGTTAAACAAGGTTTCGCTATTTGTCCAAAATTTGGTATGAATTACTTACACGAAAGTGCTGAAAACCTCTGGGCAACTGAGAGACAAGCCAAGGAAAATAAATTGAGGTGTTGGAAATATCACACAAACACGGGACAAGAGGTATTATTAGTTAGCTAAAGAGTTGGTGTTTTAGAATTATTGTTTAGTTGAGAATGTTCTTTTGGCTTAGATTGCTGAAAGAGAAATAGTTGGAACCGTAATTGAAATTATAAGAGAAGAAGGTCTGTTAGTTAAGTCTTCCCGTAGCAAAAAGCTCCAAAAAATATACTTTTCTAACATCATACCGGCCAGGCTAGGAGTTGAAGTACTAAGAGGGTATTTATTTCTACATTTTATAGTTATCTACATACACAACACAAATTTGAACAATTTTTGATTTGTTTTCTTCAGTGAATCAAATGGCAACGGTCAGCCACCAGCTACACAAGCCTCACGGAATTTTGGTAAACATTTTCACGAAATCCCTTGGGCTTATGAAGCACGTGAGTTCTTGAGGACACGTTGTATTGGAAAGAAAGTAAATGCTTCTGTAGATTTCGTACAACCCAAAATTAATAAATTTGAAGAAAAAATTTGTGCTACAATTATAATTGATGGAATGTAAGGTTCTTTTTATTTTTTTTTAATAATTAAAGTATTGTTAAGTATAGTTAACGGATAATTTAATTTTGTAATATAATATTATTATTATTTAATATGCTTGTTTATTGTATTACTCAGAAACCTTGGTGAAGAATTAGTAAAAGAAGGTTTGGCAACTGTTATGAACAACCCACGGGAGGAAGAATCATCCCAGTGCCTTTATAAATTGAAGAAGGCAGAAGAAATCGCAAAACAATCTCACAAAGGGCTTTACTCAAAATCCTCTCCCCTTAAACCATATATCACTGATTGTACTAGTGCTGCGGTAAATAAAATTAATTTTGTTCGAGGAGAAATAAATGTAATAATTATTTGTATGTTTAGGAGTCTGCTCGTGCCAAGGCACTTTTTAGTCTCCAACGTTTTCCGATGCTTGAAGCTGTGGTTGAATACGTTGTGAGCGGTTGTAAAATGCGTCTTCACGTTCAAAAAGAGAATTCATTTATTAACTTCCTTTTGGCAGGTTAGTAATTAGTAAACATTTTATTTAAGTTTGATTGAACTAATATTATCTATAATTCATGTGGATTAATGCTGATTAATTCCTCATATTTATTTGAATTAAGACTAATATGATTTTGATTTGTGTTATTTAATTAAAACTTAAATTTTTAGGTGTTACACGCCCGTTTGATGAAGGAGCAATCCAAGGTGGATGAAGAAAGTTTCTCTAATCACTAGGTACTTCAAAACCTTCAACTATTCTATTGGCTGGCAAAAGTGCAAGAGCTTTTGACATGAAAAACATTGTATGCAGCACATCATCATTTCTATACACTTCTCTTCGCATTCCATAATTTTTTGGGTTTTTTTCAAGTGTCTATTTATATAAAAGTTTCAGTTTTACGCGTCATCAATGCGTATACCACTGGAAATGCCTATTAAAATAAATAAAATAGTTATATAGCATATAAAAAGTTGGTGTAATGGAATATTATATAGTTTTCTGTACATATTTAAAAAAAAAAAATACAAAATTAAATATGTACATTTTTTTTTTTAATGTTTAAACAAAATTTACTTGGTTCATATACCTAGCCATAATAATTAGCAATTATTCCGTTGGAGGAGATGTCCTTTGGCATGTCCTAGTTGTCATATCTGTGTTCATCAATTTATATGTACACGTGTTGATTATAAGATCGAAGGAAACTTTTGTAAGCTTGTTCATGCCTACGTAAGAGTATCTAATAAAAAATAAATTGAAATAAATATTGATGAATACAGAGCAACGTCAATGTTTGAAGAGTACAGTTATCATGTTGTCCAAGGATCTCAAATAACATTGATAGATCAAAAAGAATCGGTTTCCATTTCTTATTAGTTATTACTTATATAAAAAATTGATAATATAATAATATGATGTCGATAGTACTTATTAGAGTTCGCATGCGCGTGCGGAGCATATAACTGCTACTGTGATCCGCTCGTATAAATGTTTAGAAATACGGAAAAAAAAGTCCCGATAAAAATTAATGAAAATATATCAAAATTAATGTATAAATATGTTTAGGGAAATGTTTAAAAAATAACTCAATAGATAAGATTATAAGAATACAAGATACCTAATACCTATACATATTTATATAATTTTATGACATAATAATATATTTGAGACAATATAGGTACATATTTGATATTCATATTATCAATCATGCAATTTTTCCCTGTTGGCATATGGCTGACTTCAATATTGTCTTATAGTCGGTTATCTAGTTTTTTATATGTCTATGTTTGTGTATTATTATGTATGTAGTATGTAACTATGTTACATATTTTCTTTATTTTATACAATAAACCAACTTTTAAAAATGTTCACTTGCAAATAAAAAAAAATATTTTTCATGAAAATGAAATATTTCAAGAAAATAAATTTCTTGAAATTTTACAACCCTAATTATTATGGATATATAAAATATCAGCACAAAAGACAACGGTATCTAGTCGCTATATATTTCGCAATAATCGGATATTCTTTCAAAATATATTTGTAAAATTCAAATCAAAGCTTTTTATTCAATAAACCATGAATATTTAAAAAAAAAAAAGTTGGAAAACGCGGGAATTTGGGGTAGTGCTCTTAAACTGTTAAGTTCATATTTAACTAACAGAAATCTGCAGTTAGTTAAAATAAATAATATCTAATCGAGTTCGAAATTCTATTTTCTATTTTACACATAAAAACCGCATTCTCACTAATAATCATTTACGACTAACACAATGATTAGAAATTGCCTAAATTGTTCCCCTTAAATAGTAGCCACTACTATATAAGCCGCCTTAAATAATTATTTGTGTGGAGAACTGACTAAAATACTTATAAAATAATATTCTTGTCAAAAATATATAATTAATGTAACTGATAAGGAGTCATAATTTTAACGGTTTGATGGGTCAATCCACTGGGTTACCTACAAATATATATAACACCTATTATTAATAAATTGATATGAAACGTAAATGTGGGTATTATTCTTATGAATTCACATAAATGACAAGTTGTTTCTTCTATTTTTCAGTCAACATAAACGAGGTTTAAGAAAATACAAAGTAAATTATTGTACAATGCATATTAACAAAACATAGCACCACAACTTGATAAATAACACTAAGAATATAAAATATGAAAAGAATAGCAAAATTAAATTTCATATTTGAAGTTTCTGGTGAACAAAACAAAATTTGTTTAGCTCACTCCGCAATTTTTATCTGTATTTGGATACAATTAACAATTAATTCTATATAATCCAAGGCCTACTCATAAGTTTTTCTACCCTAAACAAAAAAAAGCATACCGAAAAGTCAAATTGATTTTTATGAACGTCTGAGGTTACATTTTTTCGATATTGGATTTTTATCCGTAAAATAACGAATTGTCATTGGACAATTTTTTTTTTTTATATATATATAATTCAAATACGAATAACCAATACTGTAAAATTACAAAATTCGATATAATAGGCAGGAAGCAAATCATCAATAGGTACTACATGGGAAAAAATAATTGGTTTGTCTTCATTCAATTTTAGTTAGGTAGGTACCTATCTTATATGTAGATTATAGTTCAAAATTCCGGCATAGCCGCATAGGTAAATTTGTATAGTTATATTAATTACACACTTATATAGTTACAGCTAATACAATTAAATAATATTTACCAATATTGTAGTCAATAATTATATTATGTAATAGACATTAGACATAATATAGTTAATACAATTTTTATTGGCCATCCCAATAGATATTGTTGGTAAGTACTAAGTAATATTACTAAACTTTAAAATTAATTTCACTACCTACATTATTAGATTAATTATCTATATGAATACATTATTTCCTACCGAAAAATTATCTATAATAATTATTATTCAGTGAAATTATAAACAGTCAAGCATGTACAAGCGTTCATCATGCCTGTAAATTCTTGATATATATATATATATATATATACTAAAGGCATTAGCTTTGGTTATGACCCCAAAAATGCTTTTTTAAATTAATGACATACAAAGAATTCGAAACGATACTTGTGTCTTAAACATTTGCAGAAAAAAGCTTTTCGAATATCGAATTGCTATATCATTTAATTTTAAAAATTCAAAAAATTATTTTATACCTAATACATTTTGGGTTTTATTATTTTAGGTAATAAAACTTATTAAAACTAGACCACAAAGGGCCTTTATAATATGAAATAACCGATTTCCTAGCTCATAATGCTTTTTAAATCAAATCACGATAAAATAAAAATACTAAAATTGAAAATCGAATTTAATTTCGACAACTTATCGTGTACACACTCGGAAAAAAAAACATTATTTTGAAATCAATACATACATTCATCAGAATAAAATCTAAAATTGTCTAATTTGAACTTAAAAAAAAAAATTTAAACCAGATTTAATTTTTTTTGTTTTCTGATTTAGATAATAAAAATGTACTATACGTGTAAAGTTAGCGTCTATAAATTATACAGACATTTTTTTTTAAAAAAAATATTAAAATTAAAGTTATTTTTCATGCCTTTCTGTCCTATAGTCTAAATATATATATATATATATATAGGTGTAACAGAAAAAATTGTGATGATTAATAAATGATATAAGAAATATACTCATATTTTGAAGAAAAGTTATTAGGTATGTTCTGAATTAATTTACCCAAAAAAATATAGATATTTAAAAATGTTCTAAAAAATAAACTACTTGATTTATATAAATGTTTTTACCATAAAAATTGTTTTTATAATCTGATTCACAAATTGGCCAATTTGAATTATTCCAAAAAATTAAAATCAAATTTAAAATTTTATTTTTCAGTATTAAATACTAAAAATATTTTATTTTATTATACGTTTAACGCAAGTGACTATAAATAATATATTATATAAAAACAAATTTTAATTATTGATTAGAAAAACACTGCCGTTTTTTGCAGAAATGTCCACGTTAGTATACACGAAGTATACACGTTTCATGCAACGTACGACTTGAGTTTCACTCCGATAATAATTTTGAAAACATATTATAATTTACTGTGAAGTCTATTTTAAACCCTTTCACGGTGAGCTGGGTAGGGGCGGCTCCAGGGGGTGCTAGGGTCGCAGACCCCCCCCAGCACAATTTCATACTGTTAAAAATAAAACTACTATTCGATTCCATGGCCCGATCCTATAGCAGTTTACGGGAGTTCGTATATTCACGAACAAGTACAGAGCATATATTTTTAACATACAAAGTACGTGGCACTAGTGCCACTGACCAACACATTCTCATAACGACCGATGCCAATGTCAATTATTATGTACATAATATATAAAGAACATAAAACTTTTTTGAGCTCTCGACTCTTGAATAGTTTATCCCATATAATTAACAATTATATATTATTGAATTTAGAACATGTCACATTCACGCAATTATAGCTTTGCCGGAATTGTTTATACGTCGCATCTAAATAATGAAATCACTCATTTCATGAACTGGATATCGAGATAGTGAAATTAGTCCAGATCGAGAATTTTGACGAAAATACATTAGGTATATGGACATTAATTTCATGAAACGGACATCCATTTCATGAAATAGACATTACCTTTTTTGTGTACTTTGTGTAATTGTTGTAAAACAAAATTATTATGTTATTTAGCAATAAATAATTATATTATAACATTATAATATTATAACTATACTTTTCTATATTGTTTTATGAACAAAAATATACCAATTACATCATATTACATTATAAATATTTTTATTTTATTTTTCACGATTAATTATGACATCGACTATTGTGCATAGAATACTTTTCAATATCAATAAAGATAATAATGTTTTGACAGCGATCTATATATTATAAAATATGGTTTACTTAAAGGATGGTTCAGTAGTGAATGTTTGAAAAAAATCAACAACTCAATTAGGTACTCACTTCTGATGAAGTTGATAAAAATGTTACATTTTCGTTGCAAAAAATGATAAAAAAATTAAGGGGCGTGTAAGGCAAAATATCCTTGCCAATCAAGTAGGTGTGCATGTTTTAAAAATAATATGCTATATAACAGTTGATGTCATAATCAATCGTCATGTAAAAATAAATAAATGTTTAAATCAATTGATTAATTATTTATATAATAAAATATAATATACGTATAATGATGGTTTATGAAAAATAAAATAAAAATATTTGTAATATGATATGATTTAATTGGTATATTTTTGTTCATAAAATAATATAAAGTGTATAGTTATAATACTATAATGCTAAATATCATAACAATTTTGTTTTACAAATTACAACTATTATTACACAAAGTACACAAAACAGGTAATATGGGCATTTCATGAAATGGATGTTCATTGTTCACATAATGTATTTTCATCAAAATTCACGATCTGGACGAATTTCACTATCTGGATATACATTTCATGAAATTAGTGATTTCACTATGTGGATACGACATATATATTGATATAAAATACGAATAGATTTAGATGTAATACGAAAATAATACACGTAATTTTAACAATGTTATCAATTTCTTCGGAAGTCGTCGATCGTCATCGTCTTCATTTGAAAGCTGGGCGAGAATAACGTGCTATATTATACTACATTTCTGATTTTTTTTACTTATTTCTGTCCTGTGCTTCTGATTAATAAGACACACGACTATACACTGCACAGGCAAATTTTATATTAAGTTTGTACAATTATTTAGGGGTTTCAATATTTCATAGCACGGAAATACTTATACTCGTTTAATATGATACCTACTCGGATGTACGGATGTATACTTACACCAGTGGCGTAGTGTGTATGTACTACAACTTACTATTTCAGTATCTTATAGTGACCATATAGTATTCTCTAATATCAGTTCTAGAGTAAAAAAGCGCTTTCCACGCCGGATCATTTCCTTGAAGCGAGGAAGCATTATTAGACTTATCACCATAATATAATATACCATTGCCCGAACAGTTTTTTGGCTACGACAGATATTATTGAATAATAATAATAATATGTAGCATTTTTGTGTACGTTTTGTAATATTCCAAGTCTATATAGCGCGCTATTCCTTGTTATGACTTATGTATATAGGTTTATTGTTGGAAAAGGAAAAAACTATTGCATTGGATTTAAACGACACATTTCCCAGGCCCTTTAAACACCGGTTGCCTGTCGTGTGGGCGGCGAGAATAGTGATACGGGCGAGAAAAGAAGGACGGATCTGCGACGCTTTCACGGTAAAAACGATTATTGACGATTTGAAGTTTGAACAAATTTCGCGGGCAGTGAGATTTTTCACTCAATTACGATTCAATAAAGTGGCACGCTTCTCTTGGCCATTAGATGTTTATCATTGTATTCTAAGCTAAAATCATTTTTAATCTATAATTGTATTGATAAGTCTATATAATAATATATAAGTTGATTCCACCTAACACCTAAATTCAATCAGAAAATGATGGGCATTGTATTCAATATCATCGGAACTGTTCTTACAGTTGCGAATCGTTTCATTCAAAACTATTAACACAAAATTCAATACAGCGCATACCAAACTAAACAGTTTCATACTGTTAAAAAAAAAATTACAAAAAAAAATTATCGAAATCGCCAGAAAATTATGATTCACGTCTCTGGAATCGCCCCTGCACGGGACAAAAAATAATAATGAAATTGTAGACGACTTAGTCTCTTGAAAATACTCGAATGCCTACTATGTATATTACAATCCTTAAACGTATTTGTTACTTTCTCGATGGGCTTACATGTGTTCACCGTCATAGTAACTAATTTATTATTTAATTAATAATATTTTTGATTTTACCCGAACTGGGTTTAACAAAAACGTAGAACATTTGTTTGGTGTTCCTTAACATTTGTGTAGGTACGTTATAGTCCGATTTATGTAAGTCGAATATTTAATATTTATAATTTATTAGAGTTCGTCAAAATAAATCATTAGTAGTGGACCTTTATATTTTTATAAAAATTATGAAAATGACACGATTCGTAATGATGTAGGTATATAATTGATTCGATCGGTTCTATACAAAAAACTTGCTGATGTAAATAACAGATGAATAAAAAAAATGAATTTACCGGGCGTTTTGTATAGGCAATATAAGTACATTCCGGATGTTAAGGCTTGGCGGTGTTATTGTACAAGTATGTCAAATTGTATGCGATTTAAATATTTATGTTTTGAACAAGTTGCTTCCCAACACAAAACCAATTGTTAAGGGCGTTAGTGAATTCGAAATTTGAAAGTTAAAACGCTCATCTGTATCATTCACACACCCACAGTCAACACTATATAACCAAACTGCAATCCGAAAAGCTTATAAAAACCCTTTATTAGGTGTCTAATTAGGTATTTACCTATTAGCCGTCGGTAGATAACGTTCTGTAACGTTTGTGTCAAGCAATCGAACATTTTTTTTTGGACTGTTGCTAATAGTGAAGAGAATGCCACTGGGTGGGAGTACCTGGACAGTTTATTAGACACTGGAAATAAAGTACATAATAATCATAATATTGTACGAGTTAGATTTTGATTTGATAATAAATGGTCAGTGCTGGGGTAACGTTACCGGACATGGGGAAATCGCGTTTTCTCGTGTTAGGAGAACTGTACAAAATTTTTTTTGGTTGTTCAAAATTGTACAAAATAAAGTCATAATACTGGATAGTTTTGATATTCAGTTTCAAACTTGGTAGTGCTGAGGTAACAAACCTTGAAAAAATATTATTATTATAGTTCGTTATTATTGTTGCCTATTCGTAAGTTATTTAATATAATATGGGCTGTACATAAAATTGTAATGAAAAAAATAATATTTTTTTCATCACTTACAATACTATACAATATTTATTCGATTACCTACAGTTTATCAGAAGATAAGACAGAAAAGTAACATAATGTTACCTAACCTAACCTAACATATCTCTAACATAGTCATGGCACTAAATGACAATTATAGTTTCTAAGCAGAGCGATCAATGTATTGAATTTACGATGCTGTGTGTTTTTTTTTTTAAGAAAGTTAAATAAAATTATTATGAGCGTTTAAAGTTCGTATTTTTGAAAGATTGGATATTCACTCGATTTTTTATGTAGCTATTTTCTTATTTTGTTGCAATAAATTCAAAAACGAAAAATCGTAGACACTTGAAATTTATATCATATGTTTATTTTATCAATTCTTATACTTGATAAAGTAGGTAATAGGGACTACAGGGGGATATAATAATGTGTTGGCATTTATTATGTTTTTACTTTTTACATGCAAACGCTTCTTTGATTAGACTTCAGACGATAGTTTCACGAGTACAAAGGTAACACCTTTGAAAATTCGAAATCCTGAATGATTTATTTATATTGGTGTTTGAAAATTAAAATAACTGGCACTTTAATTATACAATATATAAACGAGTTTAATGATTCACTTTTTTATTTCTTCACGTTAGTTTTTTATGCAACTAAAATATTATGATTTATAATATAAGTCTTGCATAACAATGTATTATTATTTATTATTATTAATGGTATACAATTAGTATTCATTTATAAATTTATTAATATTATTCATCACTATTATACTTGTTTCCAAAGTTTATCGCCATTTATACTACCTGCGCTACCTCCCGAACTTACACCGCCACAACTACTTGTACCGCCACCTAAACTTGCACCATTACCTGCCCCTTCATCACGCTTCCGTCGTCATTGTCATCGGGTGGCTTGACCCATTCGCCGTCGCGCGTCGTGACCTAGTTAGATAGTATGATAGTAAGATAGTCGGGCATGAAGCTGTCCCTGTACCGGTGCCGGCTGGCCAACCGTCCAGGACCAGCTTCCACTCTGGGGTTGAATATCTCGAAAAACGACTTGAGCACAGTGTCCATGCAACAGTCGCACTGGCGCTGCAACATCGTCCGACAAGGGGGAAAAAAATGTCATTAAACCCGTTAAGTCTAACGGACCGTTTTTTAAGTTGTATATTTTTCATATAAAGAGAAAAGATATCAACGTTTAAACATTTAAACCCGTAATTATGTTCCATATAGGTAAGTACCTAATTAAAATATATGTTAATTATTTTGACATCTATAAAATATTATCTAATACCTATAACGTGTATAGTAATTGCAAAGTCAAGTACCTAGGTTTGAACAGATAGACTAGGTGAATATTATATTATTATATTCTGGTATATAATATAATATGTACCTATAGGACATATTTTGTTAATATGAATATATACTGCATTTTGTAAACGTTTTGTTAGTTTCTATGATTTATTCTAGCAACTGTTTAATTATTTTAAATATTTTGCAAAATATGTAGATTTTGAACGCAAAATTTTAAATTTGAACTGTTATCTACTTATTAAATTACTTTTTACTGGATTCACCATACTATAAAAACAAACACCTAATATTTAAATTTTAAAATTAACATTATGTAGCTGATATAGTGTATTATAATTTTATTTTCGACCAATTTGGAGGTGACTGTACACTTGCCACAAAAATGCGTTATATAATATAACATGTATATATTATACTATATGGATTTTCTATGTTTACAGCCCGTCCACGCGTGTATGGTACATTAGCACAGGAAGTGGACTTTGAAACAATGAATCATCTTGATTGTTACTACATACTCATATTTAGGGAGCGGATGTTTATGCCCCAAAAAATTTAAAAATATGCATGCAATTAAGCTCTAAAAAGTATAAAAATATGCTTAGAATTCATTAAAAATATGCACCAATAACATTTTTATTTAAATTTATTTTGTTTATTAAAAATTAAAAATATATAGGTATAAAATAAATATTAATCTCGACGATTTGGAGTTAATTTTCGGCATTTTTAAATAATTACGTACACAATTTTATACAATATAGAAACGTAGACACAACTGCAATTATTAGCGAGATTGTTCGATAGTCGATACCGACTCCGGCGACAACGGTATTATATTATTATGTCGCGGGACAATATCGATAAGGCACAGTAATCGAAATGTCTTGAATAAACCCATATACATCCCGCCGCCGTCGGGATATTTTGAACTATTAATTATGCGTGACGAGTCTGTTAATATATTATTACTATATTAGTATATTACGAAAAACCTCAAATATGTACTAAAAGCATGACGCATAAATGCATAATATAACAATATAATCAATCAAGTAAAAATCGGACAAATATGCAAAAATATGCAAAATTAAATCGGTAAATTTGAATTCTTTAGGTGATGAAACAACATTTGTATCTTACTCCGCATTAATTTAGATGTTATTAAAAAAATATGATAAATGCATAAACATCCGCTCCCTACTCATATTAGCAGTATACCTACCTAATTAATAATAATATGAAGTATATAGGTACCTAGCGAGTAGCGGCTAACACTAAGCTGCCAGACCATACATTTTGATTATGATAATTGTGCGAGAGTAGGTACAATAAAATAACTACGAGTATCACATTTTCATTTCTCATCAGTACTTTTGTCTTTTAACATGTAAAAACCGTTGTGTATAACAATTTACCACATTTCAATATAATATACTCTTATATATTATATAGGACAACAGTTATTAGACCTACATTTTATTATTATATACATACTAGATATAGTAGGTATCATATTATACTACCCACCTTGCTTATGTTTATGCAGTGGCTTGTATAAAAAATATAAAAATTTTTTCGCGGTACTGTCATTTTAAATTTATTTAAATAATCTATGTCAATTCTATATACTGCACCCAAATATAATTATTCATAATTATGGCCATCCAGGTTTAACATCCAGTTAATGCCCTAAAAAACCTATAAACATTTACTAAAAAATATGCATTTATGACATAAAAACCACAAAAATACACTTTTAATTGTTAAATGTTAATAACTTAAATACTTCTTAAAAATCACTTGTAAAACTGTTAATGTTAGTAAAATTATTCTATGAATTTAAAATTTAAAATTATAGTTTATAAACGTAAAATTGTTATTTTTTTTCGATTTGTGGACAATTTAAAAATATAATAATGTCATAATGACAAATAATTTTTCTCTAAACTGTTAAAATAAAGTGAAAACACCAAAAAAAAATATAAAAAATTCCCTTAAAAGTCAAATAAATTACCTAAAAAAAAAAAAACACAAAAAATGCAAAATAAAAATCAGTTATATAGACTCATATATGTCACTGAAATACATTTAGGGCTAGGCAAGCATCGTCTATGATATTCCAAAAAAAATTTCAAAAGTTATTTGGACATTCAAACCCTATACATAATATTATAATGTAGTAGGTATGTACCTACTCACGGGCAAACAAGACATCATCAGGGCACAGAGTGCGAACACTTTCATGATTATTCACGTCATGTCACATCCGTGATCCAAAAGGTTATTCAAACGTCAACAATACATATTATTATTATTATTTTCATCAGTATAAAACGTTTGTTGGCCACCTGAAGTTAACACATTTTTTAATTAAAAAAGTGTTATGTTTATGAAATATTCAACAAACGCTCGCGTAAACGTTGTACGCATATAGGTATGTCAATGACCTTCGTAGAAATTTCCTTGTTTTGGGTATACCTTTTTTGTGTATCATAAACACTGTGCAATAGAAAATATAATATATAATAAACGAAATAATATAATTTATTTTACTTCAAACACATGCCAATTATAATAACTTAATCACAAAATATCATTACATATTATTTACATTACAACTATTATACTAATATTACTAGATTAAACGTGGTAGATATATAATATAATTTTTCATTAGATTATAATATAATATTAATCAATTATTATGACTTTTTATAAAATGTAACCCTTATAGCCAAAATAGGAACTTTTGAATATACGATATTAAATCATATGTATTATATATGTATTATGTATATAGCTTAACTACTATGACTAGTAGTACCTGCAGTACGTGAAAATAATCCTATCAAAAGCCTGTAAATTAGTATCTCATCATATGAGTACAATTGTATGAGTTAGGTATATATGACTTTATAGATGTACGGTATGTACCATTGTACCTACATGCATAATATGTTTTGTACGAAATAAATTTAATATAAGAAATAGTTGTATACTTACTTGCGAAAATAATGACGTGGTTGTCAGTATTATCAAGTGAAATATCATTATTTCGTTACAGTTCTATATGTTATTTCAAAACTTCAAATAACTGTTGGACCCAATATCGCAACAAAATTCAGACTGAAGAGTCTTTGTACTGTTCTTAGAAATACTATTGAACATGGATAATATCCTAAAGTCTATTCATAGTGGACACAGTTTACACGCATTTTATATCTTGTCAAAGCGAAGCGCCATATTATGTATAATCAATTACGTGTTTCTATATAAGTGCTTCCTTAACCGATACGAAGACATGTTGCATACCTATACATATATTTATTATGTATATATTTTATGTTTCATATTATTTCGTATTTCATAATGTAATGCATAGATTAATATTATATGTAGATTGGATGCAATAGTGTTTGTTTTTAAACGCGTCAACTATAATGATAATACTACTTGATTTGAATTTTTTTGCATTTTAGTATTGTCGATGAAAGCTCAATCACAAAAAAAATAATGTATATTAAACACTTTGTGTAAATATAGCGTCCATTGATATCGCATGTGAATGCTTGTCTTATTATGTGTAGGTATATAGAATATAATAAATTATATATAACATAATATTATCTCGTTCGCTGCTAAATATTATTATGATAGCCGAATTTTGTCTTCTATATAGTTAATATAAATCTCATAAATATGCGTATTTTTATATTTTGTATTTTTATTGATCACCGATAAAATTATGTGCGTAACGAAAACTTTATTATTGTATGATATTTCGACGTAAAACATTAACTTCAGTTATTTATCACGAATTTACAACACAATCAATAATATGTTATAGTTTCATAGTTTTTTTTTTATTGAGTATAAAAAAAAATAATAAGTTATTACAACGAGCATCGAATAATATAATTGATTTTTTAAATAAAAAAAATCAAGGGCTACGTATAAAATACATAAATTTTTTTATACATTTTTTATTTTAGGTATATCCTGTGTTTGACCGTACAACTATTTGGTTTTGCATGTCCTTGTTAGATACCATTTTAAACTCTGAGCAGAATTGAATAATTACTTACTTATTTTTTTGTCTATCATCACCTTTTTGGATTAGTATATTATATCCTAATGTATGTATATTGTTTACTATTATTTTTATACAAATGATTTAATCTTCCATATTCTTCCACTTTGAGGGCGGTTTCTGATTGACAATTGGATTTAATTGGTACATGGAATGAGGGAGAGGAATTTTGAATTTAAAAAAAAGTTTTAATTTAATATCATTTTCGAACAATAATATTAAGCCGTTACGGGCGTCAGACGATTTTTGAGAATTCTGGCGATTGTTTGAGCTCTCGTATTTTACATTATTTATTTTAGATAATATTTGGTCATTTTTTAAAATATCTTTTGGATAATTATTATCATCACAGATTGATTTGATGACTGAACTGTCATCTGCACCATTCCGATCCTCTTCTTTTTCTGTTTTACAAACTTTTATGGTAGTATAGTCTCAGTTGGTTCGTTTTCATTTATCGAAACGGCAGTATTTTCTTCTTCACGCGGTTCTCCTCCAGTGGTCTTCGGCAATACAAAAGTCACTATAGGATTAACATATTATATAAACGAAGAATACCCACTTTAGTTATTTTTTTGTAATTCAAAATTATATTTAATTTTTTAATTATATTATTATTATATTTTACTAAGCCAATGACATTTTCTAAATATTTAAATTCATTTTTAACGCCTACTGAATTACTATTAGTAAAACAAATTATTATAATAGCAATATAAATATATCATAAAAATAAAATATTAAGATATTATATATTTATAAGTAGTTAGTAGTAAAATAATTTTTATTATATGCATACATAAATCATAAATATATATTACCAAGTTAATGATATATCTCAAGATATATATTTAAATATGAAATTGTACAGTCAATGTTTATTTTAGTTACTTTTATTGAATATTTATAATATAATATAGTATGTACCCTGTATGTATCTACACTGAATATTTTTTATTAAATAATAATACAAATTAGTAATATAGCTATAAAAAAGTTATACCTAATAATAAATTGTATTAGGTATAACTTTTTTCATGTTCTAATTTCGTCTATTGTTTGGTTGTTATGAAAAGTAATACAATTTAAGACAATTTAGTGTTATAGCTGTATTCATTGACCTATTATCCATAATTAGGGGGAAAAATATCTGTGTTTTTTCGTAGGTTTTTTTATAATATTATATTTTTTAAATCAGCTATTAGTATTTTTACATACTCTTAATTAGTTTAAAAATATAAAACGTCCTAAATACCCAACGACAGAAAGCATAATAATATGATGTTTTGCCTTGAAATTTGATAATAGGTATTAATTTGCTCTAAATTAAAGCTAACACAGCAAAATCGGAACAGCTGAATAGAAATTTGCTTTATTGTACGTTTGTGAGACGGAGACAATGTATTACATTTCAATCCTTAATGTTAAGATTGAAAACTGACTGCATTTTTAACTTCATAATGATTTGATAATTTTCGTTTTTATGCCAAATATTTTTGTTAACATTTTTACTTCAAACGCAAATAAAAATAAAATAATATAATTTCAGGAGTTTTTTTCTCAACCACATGTTTTTATATTGAATTTATAATCTAACTAATAAATGACTCTTATCGAAATACTACCACATACTCGGTTGTTTTTATAGACCATTAAATAATTTAATCTTTTTTATATTTAAGAATTATTTAATAGGAAAAAATACTTTTCCGATTATTAATGTTAAACTAATGCAAGAACTCATTATTATCAATTACCTGTGAAATAGCGGAAATCATAAGAAATATGATTTTTACAAAAAAATATATCCAAAGCTATTCCATCTAAATGCAAAAAATTGACCATGTAATAAAACTATACGACCAATTTAAAATAGATGGTAATGTATTAAATTTTTTATCAGGGACTGGTTATCGATACCAAGGTTTTAATTCATAACTATTTGTATTCTGTATAATTTAAGTTTTTAGTTGACTATAATAATGGTTTATTAAATTATATTATTATTTTTATTTTAAATTAAATTAATTTTTTTTTTCAGGGACTGGTTATCGATACCAAATTTATAACTTATAATGTGTATTTTTATTGTATTTTATATACCTAAATATTTTATATTGTTTTTAATTGACTATAATATAATAGTAATTTTTTTAAATTATATTTTATTATTTTAAATTTAACTTATTACATGTTGGCAACGTTGCACTCATTTTCGTACGCAATCGTAATGTTTTTAAGGCCTAGGTAGAGAAATCGTACGCAATCGTATATCATCGATAAATATATTTAACATAAACCTAAACATCGTTATTTTAAAATACATATTTTAAGATTGTGAGCGCTGCGTAATTCTGCAACAGTTAAATTAATTATATTTTAGCATTTAGCACTTTTAACTCTGCCTGTACCAAATGAAAGAGATACAATGCATACATACTATAATTTATTATTATTGTAATAGTAAACGGGACAGGCCCTTTGACATTTATAATAATAGGTACAAGCATATTTATATGAGTAACATTTGTATATCATTTAGTATTAAAAAAAATTTACCTACTTATTATGGGCGGTGAGTAAAACAATACTCAATTTGTAAAACGCAAAACATTAAAACGTGACAAATTAATATTACCTATTATTTTATAATCACGATAGAACCATAGATGGATTAATATTTTTTGTTTAGTATCCGTCCTATTAATATTAAAAACCTTTATTAAGTCACAGTGAATAGGTACAAGTTTGTTTTTATTTGTTGCAATTCAATTATTTTCCTTTTATTTTATTTATATTACCTGAATTGTAATTCAATAATAAATTGTAGTCTACAGTATCAAGACATTAGTAATCACTGTATTACATTATAATATCAACACCTGTGAAATAGCCTAACTGCCAGTTTGTATTTGTCTGATACCTAGTACTTTATTTACATAATAATGGTCTGGACAATTTAATATTATAATCAGAGAATGGATTTTTAAGCATATTGGATCATAAACTATAATAACTATTATGTATAACGTATAAAGAATATAATATAATATTAAAAAAAAAAAATTATTAAACGTTTGATTTATTTTAAGTGTGACTGTGTGAGGTTGTATGCATTGAATAAAATACTAACTGATATCCAATTATTGTTAATAAAATGCAAATTGCACTGAAATTTTAAATTATAGTAAATCCTCCTAAGTTTGACATTTTGATAGGTACTTAATATAATAGTTTTCTTGTTTGTCACTACAGACTCAAATGTTTATTGTTTTATTTTGTAATTATATATAACATAATATGAACAAAATATATATAAAATATTAAACAATATACAAAAACGTCGTCTTTTTATGATGTAAAAAACAAAGACATTACGTAATAGTGTAATAAACCTATTTCTATTTTATAATTTTGATAATTATCATCTTCACTATTCAGACATACAAGAAAATATTTTCAACATAGGTATAACTATCATACATAAATAAACAAGACTTTTCTTCAATAAAAGTAGTACGTAATACAATGATTGTTGGCACAGTGTTGTCTCAATAGTATTATATTGTAGTATTATACACAACAAAAGTTGCATTACAAACGTTCAATAAATTAACCTACATAATTCGTTTGTGTTACATATTTTATTTTACCATCATTTATGATACATTCATAATGTACTAATAGTGAACTGTGTGAATTTTTTTTTTAATGAACACTCTTTATCTCATAACGTCTGTATCAATAATGATTGTTGGATGAAAAATAATATCTATACAAACAAAAATAGGTATTTAGGTGAAATTCAGGAAGAAACCTGCAGGAATCATACGTTAAAATGTAAACATGTAGTGTTTTGAATATTATAATTATATGTGGTTAAAATCATGCAAACATTTGGCTACTGTATTGGGTATTGTGTAGTGGGTGCGATTTTTTTTTTTTCAAAAAGATTGCATGTACGAAAATGCGTTATACAGAGATTATTATGCATTTATGCCATTCGCTAGGTCTGCTCAATTATTTCGATTAATATCGATTGTTACGATGATTACTTTTTTTTCATCAATTATTTTACAGTTTTTATGAAATGCCAAATAATCGGTGAAACGTGAAATTAATAATCGAGTGGTAAAAAACAGCCCTATCATTAACTGTAATGTTCAAATTAAAAAGAAATTATATTTATCATCGATTTACCTACTACGTTAATTTAAAAAAAAAAAAAAGATATTTGTTGTGTTTGGTCAATTATTTTATCTACAGACCTTGATCATTTGGCATAGAATCAACAATCGTAGACGTGTTAATATAAATTATGCTCATAATGATGTGTAACAATAAGTAATGCGTGTTTACGGTCCTATGCAAATAATAATTGTGAGTTCAAATTTCATGTTTGTCACAGTATAAACAAATAACAATGATAAAGGGGACGAGGTGGCCGAGCGGTCTAAGGCGTCGGTTCGATTTTCGGCCACCGGGCGGCATTTTTCTTCGGGCAAGTCACGGTGTCCGGAGAACAAGTGCCGCCATCCCGCATCCGGGCAAAACCGAAAATTCTGCCAAAACCAACACACACGTGTAAACAAACTATAGTTCCCTCCCCTACAGTACCACAGGCTAAAAACCTTAGCAGTTGAATCCTTAACACTAAAAAAAAAAAAAAAAATAACAATGATGTAAGAACTGACCGTAAATATTATGAAGGTGTATTTACTTATAAATTAGACAATATTATATATATATATGTATACATGCATTTATAACGTGCTCACAACTGCAGATGAGTTGATGGAAGTAATTGAATAAATTTACGAAGATGAATTGTATTGATTGTATTTATTTTATACTCAAATACAATAATATGGCTTGACAAAATACTCCGAGTCCAAATATTTAACTGTAAGACAGCGAGTTATGACTAAGTATTAGCCGGTTGACCGGTTCTTGTTGAGGCTTGTTGCTCGTCTGACGGACGCTTGTCCAGCAGCTCTCCTCGAAGGGTCTCTGTCCCTTCTGTAATTTCACATGACTATACATGGTCATCTTGCGGTTAGGCCTAGCGTGAAATAGTCACACGCTTGCACACGCCGGATTTTTAACACATTATAATATCTACTGCTGTCGTACATTTGCGGTGTTATTCGATATAACAGCCCAAATCCTAATTTATAATTTTTATAATTATTTATATACGTAGTCATATTATATCTATTGTCGCACGCCGCTCATGGTCACGCGCTCGATATTATTAGCTACGCGCTGTATACGCGTTATCGTCGCACTACTACTACTACTACAAACGTACTGTATACGCGGTACCGTCGATATTATTATTATTATTATTATTATTATTATTATTATTATTATTATTATTATTATTATTATTATTATTAATGTTACACGAACGAGCGCTCGCGTATTACAATTATATTTATATTTACGCGGCGCGTATATTATATGATTACGTACATATTAGAATATGATTTAGATTGATATTAGATAATATGTCATTTGGTACACATTTCAATAAGACGTAATGTTTTTTTTACTATTCAACATAAGTAAGTATTTATTACAGTTGTGCCGACTACCGGATCA
>NW_021771346.1:4578-4933 GCF_005508785.2 Acyrthosiphon pisum | reverse complement strand
GATCGGCCAACGGAGAAAAAACCCGATTACGTTATTATCGTGGATTTAGCGTGAACGACAATATACGGTGAAAATAGATTCTTTTTTTATAGCAGTATCGTAAATGACCATGTTTAACATTTTCGTAAAATAATATTATGAAGTTTTCGTTCATTCTGTTCTATTCTGCCTAGGGGTGGATAGGCCCATGGGGAAAAATTAATTTTCACTGTGGGGCCCCCGTCTATGTTTATGTTGGGGGGCCCACTCGGGTCTACACATTGTTTTTTTTTTGCACAATAAAATATTCACCAAATAGGAATAGTTCAAATTTAAACCAATTAATTTCTTTATATTAATTATTATTACTAACTGT
>NW_021771346.1:0-4478 GCF_005508785.2 Acyrthosiphon pisum | reverse complement strand
TAGAATAATTTTACTAACATTAACAGTTTTATTAGTGATTTTAAGAAGTATTTAAGTTATTAAAATTTAACAATTAAAAGTGTATTTTTGTGGTTTTTATGTCATAAATGCATATTTTTTAGTAAATGTTTATAGGTTTTTTAG
This sequence comes from Acyrthosiphon pisum, assembly GCF_005508785.2. NCBI lineage: Eukaryota > Metazoa > Arthropoda > Insecta > Hemiptera > Aphididae > Acyrthosiphon > Acyrthosiphon pisum. Next base: position 4,334 of record NW_021771346.1, on the reverse strand, counting down.
GACATTAACTGGATGTTAAACCTGGATGGCCATAATTATGAATAATTATATTTGGGTATTCATTGGTTTCCAACCAATTCGATAAAAACGGCACCTACCGTGTGCAGTATTGCTTAGAATTGACATAGATTATTTAAATAAATTTAAAATGACAGTACCGCGAAAAAATTTTTATATTTTTTATACAAGCCACTGCATAAACATAAGCAAGATGGGTAGTATAATATGATACCTACTATATCTAGTATGTATATAATAATAAAATGTAGGTCTAATAACTGTTGTCCTATATAATATATAAGAGTATATTATATTGAAATGTGGTAAATTGTTATACACAACGGTTTTTACATGTTAAAAGACAAAAGTACTGATGAGAAATGAAAATGTGATAGGTACTCGTAGTTATTTTATTGTATCTACTCTCGCACAATTATCATAATCAAAATGTATGGTCTGGCGGCTTAGTGTTAGCCGCTACTCGCTAGGTATATACTTCATATTATTATTAATTAGGTAGGTATACTGCTATGAACTTTCTGGTTTCAATTGAAATTATTAAAACTCATTTAAAATGGCACCTGCACAGTGCGATCGTAACGATTCTCGACTACTTTCCAACAATAATTTAATTAAATTAATTATAAGAATATAATATGAGTAGGGAGCGGATGTTTATGCATTTATCATATTTTTTAATAACATCTAAATTAATGCGGAGTAAGATAGAAATTTGTTTCATCACCTAAAGAAATCAAATTTACCGATTTAATTTTGCATATTTTTGCATATTTGTCCGATTTTTACTTGATTGATTATATTGTTATATTATGCATTTATGCATCATGCTTTTAGTACATATTTGAGGTTTTTCGTAATATACTAATATAGTAATATATTAACGGACTCGTCACGCGTAATTTATAGTTCAAAATATCCCGACGGCGGCGGGATGTATGGGTTTATTCAAGACATTTCGATTACTGTGCCTTATCGATATTGTCCCGCGACAAAAATAAATATAAAATACCGTTGTCGCCAGAGTCGGTATCGACTATCGAACAATTTCGTTAATAATTGCAGTTGTGTTCTACGTTTCTATATTGTATAAAATTGTGTACCTAATTATTTAAAAATGCCGAAAATTAACTCCAAATCGTCAAGATTAATAATTATTTTATACCTATATATTTTTAATTTTTAATAAACAAAATAAATTTAAATAAAAATGTTATTGGTGCATATTTTGAATGAATTCTAAGCATATTTTTATACTTTTTAGAGATTAATTGCATGCATATTTTTAAATTTTTTGGAGCATAAACATCCGCTCCCTAAATATGAGTATGTAGTAACAATCAAGATGATTCATTGTTTCAAAGTCCACTTCCTGTGCTAATGTACCATACACGCGTGGACGGGCTAGCTGTAAACATAGAAAATCCATGTAGTATAATATATACATGTGTATATTATATAACGCATTTTTGTGGCAAGTGTACAGTCACCTCCAAATTGTTCGAAAATAAAATTATAATACACTATATCAGCTACATAATGTTAATTTTAAAATTTAAATATTAGGTGTTTGTTTTTATAGTATGGTGAAACCAGTAAAAAGTAATTTAATAAGTAGATAACAGTTCAAATTTAAAATTTTGCGTTCAAAATCTACATATTTTGCAAAATATTTAAAATATTTAAACAGTTGCTAGAATAAATCGTAGAAACTAACAAAACGTTTACAAAATGCAGTATATATTCATATTAACAAAATATGTCCTATACATATTATATTATATACCAGAATATAATAATATAATATTCACCAAGTCTACTGTTCAAACCTACTTGACTTTGCAATTACTATACACGTTATAGGTATTAGATAATATTTTATAGATGTCAAAATAATTAACATATATTTTAATTAGGTACCTATGGAACATAATTACGGGTTTAAATGTTTAAACGTTGATATCTTTTCTCTTTATATGAAAAATATACAACTTAAAAAACGGTCCGTTAGACTTAACGGGTTTAATGACATTTTTTTCCCCCTTGTCGGACGATGTTGCAGCGCCAGTGCGACTGTTGCATGGACACTGTGCTCAAGTCGTTTTTCGAGATATTCAACCCCAGAGTGGAAGCTGGTCCTGGACGGTTGGTCAGCCGGCACCGGTACAGGGACAGCTTCATGCCCGACTATCTTACTATCTTACTATCTTACTAGGTCACGACGCGCGACGGCGAATGTGTCAAGCCACCCGATGACAATGACGACGGAAGCGTGATGAAGGGGCAGGTAATGGTGCAAGTTCAGGTGGCGGTACAAGTAGTTGTGGCGGTGTAAGTTCGGGAGGTAGCGCAGGTGGTATAAATGGCGATAAACTTTGGAAACAAGTATAATAGTGATGCATAATATTAATAAATTTATAAATGAATACTAATTGTATACCATTAATAATAATAAATAATAATACATTGTTATGCAAGACTTATATTATAAATCATAATATTTTAGTTGCATAAAAAACTAACGTGAAGAAATAAAAAAGTGAATCATTAAACTCGTTTATATATTGTATAATTAAAGTGCCAGTTATTTTAATTTTCAAACACCAATATAAATAAATCATTCAGGATTTCGAATTTTCAAAGGTGTTACCTTTGTACTCGTGAAACTATCGTCTGAAGTCTAATCAAAGAAGCGTTTGCATGTAAAAAGTAAAAACATAATAAATGCCAACACATTATTATATCCCCCTGTAGTCCCTATTACCTACTTTATCAAGTATAAGAATTGATAAAATAAACATATGATATAAATTTCAAGTGTCTACGATTTTTCGTTTTTGAATTGCAACAAAATAAGAAAATAGCTACATAAAAAATCGAGTGAATATCCAATCTTTCAAAAATACGAACTTTAAAACGCTCATAATAATTTTATTTAACTTTCTTAAAAAAAAAAAACACACAGCATCGTAAATTCAATACATTGATCGCTCTGCTTAGAAACTATAATTGTCATTTAGTGTCATGACTATGTTAGAGATATGTTAGGTTAGGTTAGGTAACATTATGTTACTTTTCTGTCTTATCTTCTGATAAACTGTAGGATTTCGAATAAATATTGTATAGTATTGTAAGTGATGAAAAAAATATTATTTTTTTCATTACAATTTTATGTACAGCCCATATTATATTAAATAACTTACGAATAGGCAACAATAATAACGAACTATAATAATAATATTTTTTCAAGGTCTGTTACCTCAGCACTGCTAAGTTTGAAACTGAATATCAAAATTATCCAGTATTATGTACTTTATTTTGTACAATTTTGTACAACCAAAAAAAATTTTGTACAGTTCCGCTAACACGATAAAACGCGATTTCCCCATGTCCGGTAACGTTACCCCAGCACTGACCATTTATTATCAAATCAAAATCTAACTCGTACAATATTATGTACTTTATTTCCAGTGTCTAATAAACTGTCCAGATACTCCGACCCTGCAGTGGCATTCTCTTCACTATTAGCAACAGTCCAAAAAAAAAATGTTCGATTGCTTGACACAAACGTTACAGAACGTTATCTACCGACGGCTGATAGGTAAATACCTAATTAGACACCTAATAAAGTGTTTTTATAAGCTTTCCGGTAAATCGAATATTTGCAGTTTGGTTATAGTGTTGACTGTGGGTGTGTGAATGATACAGATGAGCGTTTTAATTTTCAAATTTCGAATTCACTAACGCCTTTAACAATTGGTTCTGTGTTGGGAAGCAACTTGTTCAAAACATAAATAATTAAATCGCATACAATTTGACATACTTGTACAATAACACCGCCAAGCCTTAACATCCGGAATGTATTTATATTGCCTATACAAAACGCCCGGTAAATTCATTTTTTTTATTCATCTGTTATTTACATCAGCAAGTTTTTTGTATAGAACCGATCGAATCAATTATATACCTACATCATTACGAATCGTGTCATTTTCATAATTTTTATAAAAATATAAAGGTCCACTACTAATGATTTATTTTGACGAACTCTAATAAATTATAAATATTAAATATTCGACTTACATAAATCGGACTATAACGTACCTACACAAATATTAAGGAACACCAAACAAATGTTCTACGTTTTTGTTAAACCCAGTTCGGGTAAAATCAAAAATATTATTAATTAAATAATAAATTAGTTACTATGACGGTGAACACATGTAAGCCCATCGAGAAAGTAACAAATACGTTTAAGGATTGTAATATACATAGTAGGCATTCGAGTATTTTCAAGAGACTAAGTCCGTCTACAA
>NW_021771345.1:3841-4096 GCF_005508785.2 Acyrthosiphon pisum | reverse complement strand
AAAAAAATATGTCCAAATGCGCACCCTACAAACCATTTTATAACCAAATGACAGTTTATTTTTGTAATTTTTCATGTTCACAGTATCTAATTGAAAGACAAGCAATACAGAGGATATAGTTCAATATGGAACCAATAAGAGCAGCTATTGATGAGTGTACGATAAATTCCATGTGAGCAAAAATATTATAATTTATAATTGGTGTAGCATTACAAAATGTTGACAAGAAGTCCGTGTCCAAGAAGGCCAATGAGA
>NW_021771345.1:3253-3741 GCF_005508785.2 Acyrthosiphon pisum | reverse complement strand
TCATGTGTGCCATGATAGGCTTGACGGAACCCGAAAAGCCGCATCAAGTTCGGGGTCGATTTGTAAAAGGTGAACAAGTCTATTGCAAATGGAATGATACTTATTAACAGGGCAAAATTTTGAAATACTGATGATCAAGTATTTTATGGAGGCGCTATGCCTTATGCAAAAAATATAAAATTACAAGATGTAATTTTAACCTACCTTTGAAAGAATTTTGTCGTTTAAAACTAGTTGTTTTAATAATTAATGTATTATTAAATTTGTGCATTGTATTTATATATAAGTAATATAAACCTATTAGTATTAATATAAAAATACATTTTATTACAAATTTCTTTCACGTAGAATGACATAATGCACAGTACTTGAGTGTAATCAATCTAACTTGTTGGATGTGATGATCAAGTATTTCATCTAATTATCAAACTGGAAAATACTGATGATCAAGTATTTAATGCAATTTTAAAATGAAAATTATCGATGAA
>NW_021771345.1:0-1923 GCF_005508785.2 Acyrthosiphon pisum | reverse complement strand
CTGAAGAAAAGTCAAAGAACACATCATCTTGAACAGGATATTATTGACTCTCATCTCGTGAGAACCGCACAAAACACAAACACGCGCCGCGGGTTGGAAACCTTGGGTAGAGACGGCGAGACCACCATTTTCTAACCGGGCATGGCAGAAACCTACGGGTTACCACTAATCGAGCTAGGTATAAAGTACCAAATGTACGAAATGAAATTTTAAAATTTGATCCTACGAGATGTAGGGTGACGGTTCGTGAATATGGCAACATATACACTCTACCAAGAGATTCAATTACAACTATATCATCTGAAATTGAAGTTGAATCTCCTCAAGTTAACAATGAATCATTGGAACAAGAAGAAAATGTTCAACCGTCAATATCATCTGCAGTTAGTGGCAATGATTTAAATCCTGAATTTTCATCTTTAAGCCACATTGAGGAGGTAGAAGAATCAAAGACGGGCTTAACACAAATAGAAAAGGATGCAATAGAAACCTTCATCATATGCAAAATTATATTGGTGGAAGAATGTACAACGAATCGAGCTGGGTATAATGTACCAAATGTACGAAATGATATTTTAAAATTTGATCCTACGAGATGTAGGGTGACGGTTCGTGAATATGGTAACATATACACTGTACCAAGATATTCAATTACAACTATATCATCTGAAATTGAAGTTGAATCTCCTCAAGTTAACAATGAATCATTGGAACAAGAAGAAAATGTTCAACCGTCAATATCATCTGCAGTTAGTGGCAATGATTTAAATCCTGAATTGTCATCTTTAAGCCACATTGAGGAGGTAGAAGAATCAAAGACGGGCTTAACACAAATAGAAAAGGATGCAATAGAAACCTTGGATATATTATAACCAAGAACAAACATAAAAACATTTTCATTCAATATTATGAAGATTTTACATACAGTCATAAATCTAATTTGAATACTCTTGAAACAGCTGGCTCATCAGAAATAACAACCACGGCTAACATTAAAAGGAAAACAATTGACTTTGATGAAGATAGTTTTGAAGAATATGGTAACATAAAAAAAATAAAACTGCTGAAGAAAAAGTCAAGAACACATCATCTTGAACAGGATATTATTGACTCTCATCTCGTGAGAACCGCACAAAACACAAACACGCGCCGCGGGTTGGAAACCTTGGGTAGAGACGGCGAGACCACCATTTTCTAACCGGGCATGGCAGAAACCTACGGGTTACCACTAATCGAGCTAGGTATAAAGTACCAAATGTACGAAATGAAATTTTAAAATTTGATCCTACGAGATGTAGGGTGACGGTTCGTGAATATGGCAACATATACACTCTACCAAGAGATTCAATTACAACTATATAATCTGAAATTGAAGTTGAATCTCCTCAAGTTAACAATGAATCATTGGAACAAGAAGAAAATGTTCAACCGTCAATATCATCTGCAGTTAGTGGCAATGATTTAAATCCTGAATTTTCATCTTTAAGCCACATTGAGGAGGTAGAAGAATCAAAGACGGGCTTAACACAAATAGAAAAGGATGCAATAGAAACCTTCATCATATGCAAAATTATATTGGTGGAAGAATGTACAACGAATCGAGCTGGGTATAATGTACCAAATGTACGAAATGATATTTTAAAATTTGATCCTACGAGATGTAGGGTGACGGTTCGTGAATATGGCAACATATACACTCTACCAAGATATTCAATTACAACTATATCATCTGAAATTGAAGTTGAATCTCCTCAAGTTAACAATGAATCATTGGAACAAGAAGAAAATGTTCAACCGTCAATATCATCTGCAGTTAGTGGCAATGATTTAAATCCTGAATTGTCATCTGTAAGCCACATTGAGGAGGTAGAAGAATCAAAGACGGACTTAACACAAATAGAAAAGGATGCAATAGAAACCTTC
>NW_021771344.1:54736-55277 GCF_005508785.2 Acyrthosiphon pisum | reverse complement strand
CAAAAGAAAAATTAAGGAAAAACGGGAATTTTTACGCAAAATCTGTTTTCGAGAAAATCGATTTTGGTTTTTGGTGTAACTTTAAAACAAATGACCGTAGATACATGACATTTTCAATGGTTGTTTATATTTCCATTTTCTATACACGATAACATTTTCAAAATATTTTGATTTATTTTGAACTGTTTAGAGACATTTTCATTTTCCATTTTTTTTTAGTTTTTTTTCTAAAAATATCAGTAAAATTTTATTTGTTGGATAAAAAAGCTTGAAATTTTAATAGAAGGCTCCTGGTATATTGTTTCAAAGGCAGATGAAAAATATTAAAAATCTTTAGTCACAGTTTTTTTTTATAAGCATTTAAAGTTCAAAAAATGACAAAATATGGAAAAATCACGAAAATTTGCAAATTATTTCGAGTTAGAAATTCATAAAAATTTTTCTTTTTAAATCTAAGATATGAAAATGTAATACAAGATTCCTTATAAGATTTTCTACATTTACCAAAAAAAAAAAAAATGTCTATAAGAAAGCCAAATTA
>NW_021771344.1:47349-54686 GCF_005508785.2 Acyrthosiphon pisum | reverse complement strand
GAAACTTCTAAAGTATACTATTATATATCTATGATAGTATCACGGTTTGTTGTTGATGTATAATGCGTTATAAGTACCTAATAGATATTATGATATGATTAATTTGGAATTTATTATAGGTACTTACCTATTATAGGTCAATTGTTTTTAAATACTATAGACTATAATATAATATTATGTCTTATACCTAGACTGACATACCGTCTCCGCTCAGAATCGTTTTTCTTATACAGTGATATTATATCATTGAATTCAAATTTATTACTATCCATTATACAATGACCCACTTGAAACCTACTGTACAGTAGAGTTGAATTTATATATATTGAATTAACTAAAAAATATTGGTAAAATAGCATATTTCAGTTCGAACAACTATAATAACTTAACTGTAATATTTTAGTAAATCTGACTAACTTAGTTATCTAATCATCAATAAGACATATTGCTCGGGTAGTTTAAAAATATTCAGGGCAGCATAATATTATAACAAAAAGTTACTTACGGTTATCAATGGTTTTTCTTCATCCTAACCAGTTATTTATTTAAGTATTGCAGTATTACAGTTAAAAGATTTGAACATTTTTGTGCAAAACATGGCGTTTAAAAGTTGGTATTTTCTTTCAGTTGAAATATTGTATAATTTGTAATTTTTGGCAAAATATGCATTGAAATATTCCTTAGAAAGTTCAGAAATATGCATTTATATGCACTAAAAACACACGGATTAAATAAAGAACAAATAGAAGTAGGTATATGATGAATGCATATGTAGGTGTATAAGGTTAGAACCGGTCTCATTTAATTTAGTAACAATTTACTGTTGTGCACTTATCTCTGTCGTATATTGTATAGACAGTCGTCACTGTAATATTATTTAATGTACAAATATTTCATGTAGAAATCAATTTAGCAATTTAGATATTAATATAGATCAGGCCAATGAAGCAAACCAATGAGATATTTTCGATTTTTATAAAAAAAAATGTTAACTATTAAAAAATATTCTTGGCTGACACAACGTCTCCACTCAGAATCGTTTCGCAGCAATAATATTTTACATATTATAACACCGTCGTACGCGCATTTAATAAAAGTGTTTCCGACCATTAAAACCCAAGTTTATAATAATTTTAGTCATTATTAAGTTCTTACCTTTTATAGGAACAGACGCCGGGATATACGTACTATGTGTCAATGAAGTTTTATCAAACTGAATAGTGCCAAGGTATATTTCATCTTTGAGTTATTTCAACTAGTTGTAAAACAAGTAAAGTACGACAATTGTGTACGTTTCGGGTAGTATAACCCGGAACAAGTTTTTTAGTGTTTTTACCAAGTTAAAGTAAATTATATTTTTGGTGCGTGTTTTGGGTCCAGTAAAAACCCAGGACGCAGTTTTGTACGTGTGTGTACCGAGTGAGTAATACATACGCGTTCGATATTTTTTGTCTTACGCAAAAGACATTGTTTGTACCTCGTGAGTACACCTTTTTTTAAATTATTATTAGGCGTGAAGTGTCACACAATTTGTTACACAATTTTAAACATTTTAGGCAGTATAACCCAGAGCATGTTTTAAGAGTTTTTTTTGCGTGCGTATATTAATACCAAGTGATACCAAGTGAACACATACGCGTTCGATTTTTTGTCTTACGGACAATACAACGCTTGTACCACGTGAGAACAATTTTGCTAACCGTGCGTCTATGCGTATACGCGAAGATGGACGACATCAAAAGACTCTCACAGAAAATAAAAATAAAAAAACTACAAAAAGCAATAAGAAAAGCAAAAGAAAATATAAAAAAAAATTGAAAACGGGGAAAACCCAAGGATAGACACCAACAACGTAGACAAAATATGAACAATATCAAAAACATTGATAAAAATATCTGGGAGGGTTTTGAAAATCTTATAAATTTTATCAAGTCCCTAGAATGACTTTTATAAATATGACTTCAAACAAAAACACAAAATTTAATATAACTGTCCAAATTTAATTTTCTTCAAGATTTTATAACATGTAATACCTTTTACCCACCGCTCAACAAGCCACCGTCGGAGACCGCTCCGGCTGCTAATGTTCTTTCATTCGACACCTTCTAAATCACCGACCATCATTCTCCGTTACGTTCCGGACTTGCAAATTGAAACGCTGTCCACGACGATTTTTTTCACGCAACCACACCGACCTCATGTTTTGTGCCATCTTTCAACGGTATTCACGACACTCGATTTTCATTTTTTGTTGTGTACGACTATATGATGTTGGGCTGAGGACACCGCCATGGGCCCCACTGATGGCCGGAAAGACAGTCTACTGTACACACTTCCACGCTATGTCAACTTCTCAAGTCAGCAGTCAACCACGTCTTTGTAATATAATTTATTGTTAACCCCATGCCCCCCACATACAGGCACGTAGTTAGAGGCGTCACATGACGTGAGTATATTTTTTCTTTAAATTTTTTAAAATTTTTTTTCTTCCTTTTCAATACCCGATCGTTCAGTCATAAGCCATAGACCGCATGGCCACGGTTTTCCTTATTCATTGAAAAAAGGCTTTATTCACCCTCAGCACCCTCAGCTCTGGCTATTATTTTGTGAATAGTTTTGTAATTCAACTATAATTTTTCAACTTAATCATATTAGTAACATGAGCTAATTTTATAGCTGTCCCTCTGCAACTATTTTTTATAGTTGAAATAAATATAATTTTGGTTGACTTAGCTAAATATTTTTTATATACATTATATACATACTTGTATCTTGACAGTTGTTCAGATCGAGCACGTCTATGATATAATCAACGTACTGCATTTTCTGACCGCGAGGTAGTGAGTCGGGAAGTCTCAGCAGTGCAGCGTACTGCGATCGCGATCATGAAAATAAAACGAAACATTATATTATTAATATCAGTCATTACTCAAATCATTAGTAATTTCTACTCATATTATAATTTAATACAGCGCAATGACGTTTGTTATAATAATAATAATAATAGTAATAATAATATCGCCGTCATTATTCGTGAATATATTATTATTAATTGTCCAAACTGCGTTTTATGCGAAATACATACCTCGAGCGTTTGTCTTACAGTCAAGTCCGGGAAAAGGTTTTCTTGTTGTAATACGTAACAGATGCGCCGCTTGCACGGCTTGTTGAGACTCTCGCGATTCAAGTGAGTCCAACTTGGTCCGGCCCGATAAACAGTGTAGCAAAGTTGTTTTTCCTCATCCTTTAAAATATAAAAACGAACATATCGAAATTATTAGTAAAATTATTGCCACGATCGGTCTATTATATTATTATTATTTATATACTTTTCATATTATATAATATTATCTGACCCAATAATGCTTTTTAATGTGCCCATATAAAATATTTTGAAAATTTTATCGTGTATAGAAAAGGAAAATATAAACAACTAGTCAAAATTTCATGTTCCTACGGTCATTTGTTTAAGAGTTGCACCAAAAACCAAAATCGATTTTTTCGAAAACAGATTTTGCGTAAAAATAAAAGTTTTTCCTTAATTTTTCTTTTGTTTTTCACGGCGCTTTTGAAAACTACTATGAATGTTATTGTTTATTATAATAATATGTGTCAACTCGCATATTTTGCAGGTTAATACAACACTACTGCAACATAAAAGAAATACGAAAATTATTGTAGAGTAACCTGGGGTATAATGGCGCATGGGGCAAAATGAACTATTGTGTATAAGTAATTTAAAAATTGCTATCTGGTCCATAGACCTTATACTAAGTATAAGGTCTATGATCTGGTCAAACATTTTTGTTATTATGATTTTAAAGAATTTTTGATATTTGCTTTGGTAAAATAAACTTTTGACCGGAAAATTGAAATCTACGTAATATTTATGATAGGAAAACAATATAACAATAGGTATTTCTAAAACGTGTATGCTACCACATATCAGCTGTTAAATGTGAGATGCGCCATTATAGCCCAGGTTACTCTACGGATATTTTTCTATTAAAGAGTTATTTCAGAAAAAAATTCTAAATGATTGGACCGATTGGACCTTATTTTAAGGATTAATTCTTATTCTCATTTAATGGTATACTATCATAAAGGGTGTTGGTGTCCGATGATATCCTCTGACAGACGGGGAGGTAAAATGTTATAGATCAACTGATGTTTATTGTTCTGATATCATATAGGATATGGGGATTGTAAAAATGTTGAAACTTGGAAATGAAATAATTTGAAGTACTCACCTGAAGGTTCCATTAAGGCCAACACCTGTCCCGGTTTCACGACTCCACTGATGTCTTTCAGCACGTGTCTCTTGTCATCTAGCGTCAGGGGTGTACCCAAGGGGGGGTTTTCGGATCTGGACCCCCCCATAGACTAAAATTTTAAACTATTAAAAATTATATTTTAATACATCAAGTTACATTTTAATTGCAAGATTACGGTGTTATGCTTATTTCTTTTACCATTTAAAGAGTTTATGACTAAACATTTTTAGATTCTGAGTGGAACGATGAATGTATTGATTTTACAATGATGTGTGTTTTATTATTTATTATTTTTATTTTTGTGTCTGTCATCACCTTTTAGGACAGTACAAGTGCTTGGATTTTCTTCAACAGTACCTATTCTGATAAGAAAGTGAATCTAATTGTTACTTTGTGGGGTCAAAAGTAAAATTTTTCCAATAGTTTTCAAAAGCGCCGTGAAAAACAAATGAAAAATTAAGGAAAAACGGGAATTTTTACGCAAAATCTGTTTTCGAGAAAATTGATTTTGGATTTTGGTGTAACATGAAAATTAATGACTTAAGATACATGAAATTTTCACTGGTTGTTTATATTTTCATTTTCTATAAATGATAAATTTTTCAAAATATTTTGATTTGTTTTGAGCTGTTTACGGACAATTTCAGTTTCCATTTTTTTTTTTTTTTTTTCTATAAATATCAATAAAGTTTATCTGTGGGCCAAAAGTGTAAAAATTTAATACAAAGCTCTGATATATTGTTACAATATCAATTGAAAAATATTGTAGGTGTATAAGGTTAGAACCCGGTCTCATTTAATTTAGTAACAATTTACTGTTGTGCACTTATCTCTGTCGTATATTGTATAGACAGTCGTCACTGTAATATTATTTAATGTACAAATATTTCATGTAGAAATCAATTTAGCAATTTAGATATTAATATAGATCAGGCCAATGAAGCAAACCAATGAGATATTTTCGATTTTTATAAAAAAAAAATGTTAACTATTAAAAAATATTCTTGGCTGACACAACGTCTCCACTCAGAATCGTTTCGCAGCAATAATATTTTACATATTATAACACCGTCGTACGCGCATTTAATAAAAGTGTTTCCGACCATTAAAACCCAAGTTTATAATAATTTTAGTCATTATTAAGTTCTTACCTTTTATAGGAACAGCGCCGGGATATACGTACTATGTGTCAATGAAGTTTTATCAAACTGAATAGTGCCAAGGTATATTTCATCTTTGAGTTATTTCAACTAGTTGTAAAACAAGTAAAGTACGACAATTGTGTACGTTTCGGGTAGTATAACCCGGAACAAGTTTTTTAGTGTTTTTACCAAGTTAAAGTAAATTATATTTTTGGTGCGTGTTTTGGGTCCAGTAAAAACCCAGGACGCAGTTTTGTACGTGTGTGTACCGAGTGAGTAATACATACGCGTTCGATATTTTTTGTCTTACGCAAAAGACATCGTTTGTACCTCGTGAGTACACCTTTTTTTTTATTATTATTAGGCGTGAAGTGTCACACAATTTGTTACACAATTTTAAACATTTTAGGCAGTATAACCCAGAGCATGTTTTAAGAGTTTTTTTGCGTGCGTATATTAATACCAAGTGATACCAAGTGAACACATACGCGTTCGATTTTTTGTCTTACGGACAATACAACACTTGTACCACGTGAGAACAATTTTGCTAACCGTGCGTCTATGCGTATACGCGAAGATGAACGACATCAAAAGACTCTCACAGAAAATAAAAATAAAAAAACTACAGAAAGCAATAAGAAAAGCAAAAAAAAACATAAAAAAAATTGAAAACGAGGAAAACCCCAAGGATAGACACCAACAACGTAGACAAAATATGAACAATATCAAAAACATTGATAAAAATATCTGGGAGGGTTTTGAAAATCTTATAAATTTTATCAAGTCCCTAGAATGACTTTTATAAATATGACTTCAAACAAAAACACACAATTTAATAATAACTGTCCAAATTTAATTTTCTTCAGATTTTATAACATGTAATAACCTTTTACCCACCGCTCACAAGCCACCGTCGGAGACCGCTCCGGCTGCTAATGTTCTTTCATTCGACACCTTCTAAATCACCGACCATCATTCTCCGTTACGTTCCGGACTTGCAAATTGAAACGCTGTCCACGACGATTTTTTTCACGCAACCACACCGACCTCATGTTTTGTGCCATCTTTCAACGGTATTCACGACACTCGATTTTCATTTTTTGTTGTGTACGTCTATATGATGTTGGGCTGAGGACACCGCCATGCGGGCCCCACTGATGGCCGGAAAGACAGTCTACTGTACACACTTCCACGCTATGTCAACTTCTCAAGTCAGCAGTCAACCACGTCTTTGTAATATAATTTATTGTTAACCCCATGCCCCCCACATACAGGCACGTAGTTAGAGGCGTCACATGACGTGAGTATATTTTTTCTTTAAAATTTTTAAAATTTTTTTTCTTCCTTTTCAATACCTGATCGTTCAGTCATAAGCCATAGACCGCATGGCCACGGTTTTCCTTAGTAATTGAAAAAAGGCTTTATTCACCCTCAGCACCCTCAGCTCTGGCTATTATTTTGTGGATAGTTTTGTAATTCAACTATAATTTTTCAACTTAATCATATTAGTAACATGAGCTAATTTTATAGCTGTCCCTCTGCAACTATTTTTTATAGTTGAAATAAATATAATTTTGGTTGACTTAGCTAAATATTTTTTATATACATTATATACATACTACTTGTATCTTGACAGTTGTTCAGATCGAGCACGTCTATGATATAATCAACGTACTGCATTTTCTGACCGCGAGGTAGTGAGTCGGGAAGTCTCAGCAGTGCAGCGTACTGCGATCGCGATCATGAAAATAAAACGAAACATTATATTATTAATATCAGTCATTACTCAAATCATTAGTAATTGCTACTCATATTATAATTTAATACAGCGCAATGACGTTTGTTATAATAATAATAATAATAATAATAATAATAATAATAATAATAATAATAATAATAATAATATCGCCGTCATTATTCG
>NW_021771344.1:44399-47299 GCF_005508785.2 Acyrthosiphon pisum | reverse complement strand
TTCATGCACTTAACATCAATACTGTGATGATACCTATCTAATTTGTCATGATATGCACACATCAGTTGACCCTGGGTGTCACGGCCGACTTATTCTCTATTATCGGCCCGCCTCCCAAAAGTGCCCACCATAGATAATATTATATACTATCTACTATTTGTATATATTATCTATGATGCCCACCCCCTGTAGATACTGCGTTTTCACATAACACTTCTATGTCTACCAAAGTTACGACTCACAGCGTTATTACTTAACATTGCAACTTATTTTCTGAAGTAGGTAACGCCAATATATTATATTATTAAGTGGTGGCTTACACACTAGACCAGCGTTTCTTAAACTGTATTTCGCAGAACTCCAGTATTCCGCGAAACTTAAGTGATTTTTTTCGGTGTAAATGCAGGATTTATAATTGTGAAGTCAGTAATTGTTTGTCAGTTATTTAAATACATTCACATGATTATTATATGAAACTTCAAATGTATTATTATTATTTTTAATGCAAATAAATCCTTATATAAAATGTTACATTGAAACTATTAAAACAAGGTAGGGGTTCTTAGTGGCAAGCTGTACTAACTTGAAAGCTAAAAAAAATGCTAGAAATCTAAAAAAAAAATAGGGGTCTCGTGATAAAAGTGGACATGAAAAAGGCTCCACGGATAAAAAACTTTAAGAAATACTGCACCAGACGATTATAATTTATAATCGCACGCGTCCCTATCGTCAGATCACGGAGATTATTCGGGCGAAATAAAATACGTTTTAATTCGACGATTAATCGAGTACTGTCGTATATTGTAGACAGTTGTCACTGTAATATTATTTAATGTAAATATATTACATGTAAAAATCAACGTAGCAATTTAGATATTAATATAGGTCAATGAAGCAAGATGTGCTGAGACAGCACAAACTATTTTACTATATAACGCCGCCGTACGCGCAAGGACAGGGAGTCCCCCGTTGTCACTGAGTGAGTCGGTGACGACAGGGACCCCCGTTGTCACTGAGTGAGTCGGTGAGAACGGGCTACGGCGGTCTGAATCCGCAAAGTGTTTAATTTATGTTTGTTTTAAAATTCAATAAAAGTGTTTCCGACCATTAAAACCCGAGTTGAATTTTATTTCTAAGTCTTCTTTGTCCTTACCTTTGAATATTGGAACAGTGCTCAGACCCACACACCTATAGTCAATGAGGTTTATTGCAAACTGAACAGTGCTCTGGTTGTGGCGTCCTAATAGTCATTCCAAATTAGGGAACGGACGTAAGATCGAAAAAACGCGTACCATCGTACCTCAAAAGCTAACAGTCCATTAATCTGAATTTATTCTAGAGATAGTCATTAGCTTAGAGTGTACGGAGGTAAGGCATATAGTTGGTTCATCGCGTATTATCCAATACGGGTGATACCACAGTACCTAGTGTAAGTAATTTAACAAATTGTTACGTTAAGCACGTTCGATAACGACGATAACGAGTTGCGAGCTGAACGCGACAAGCGACCACCACTTAGTAGGGCGGTACTCTTTTCGCCCAAAAATGACCTTCCTCTTTTCGACCAAGTATCATAAAATAGTTTCCTCTTTTCGCCTAAAAATAATTGCATTCTTTTCGCCCACGGTTTCATGTTCGACATTTTGGAAAGCACTGTCTCAAAATGATTTATGTTTGATATAATATCGATACTAATTGGTATGGATTGTGACAATATCGTCTGTGTTTATCTACAAACGAACGTAATAAAAGTGCTATCGATATAATATAAAAAATAATATAATATGAGGCAGTTGTCGGTATTGCGGTGTAATTGTATATTAATTTTAGTATGTCGTTCACTTTCCTACTGAATAGGCGCTTGTGTTTTTTCTTCAAGTTTTTTTTTTGTTTTTTCTTTGCGTCCTTCGAGTGATGGAAGTTTTAGAATTTTTAGAAAGTAAAAGGGGTGGACGCATGGTTGTTTATAAACATTTTAAGTTCAATGTTGGATCAACTAGTATAAAAGATGGCTCTACCCGTTGGAGATGTGTAACAAGAACGTGTGATGCAAAATTATATACAGATAAAAATGATGCATTTTCTTCAGCCGTCGGAGAACATTATCATGATAAATATGATGAATCGAATATTAATCGCCAAATAGTCAACACGGCATGCAAACGAAAAGCAATAGAAGATCTCCATACAAGACCAAAAAAAATTATATTAAAAGATATAATATTAGTACTTAGTAGGATAAAATGTATGTGTGTAGATTAGACCTCTGTGAAGAAGATAGGCTAATTAATCGGATTTTAGTACGGTTATTATACCAAACTTTGTATAACGTTGATGCTTTAGAGTTAAATCATACACTTACGTACAAACAGCACACTGGTAGATTGCCTACCTGATAATATACTGCTGCGAATCAGAATTTTTATTCCGGGCAACAGAAAATTTAAGATAAGTTCTGAACGCCATACACCGAATATTATTCATTAACTCTTTTTTTGGTTCAAAAGACACCAAAAATCTCGAAAATATGCGCATTATTTTTTTATTAAAACGTATAGGCTACAACTGTAGGGTATACATAGGCGCAATTTCAACTTATGACTTGAATTATGACTGAATATATTAAAGGCAAGCAGACCATTGCAATATAGTATATTAAAATTGTATATCCTAGGTTTTTTGGGAGCTACGGCTAATTTTCGCCTATGATAGGGTACCTAAGTACAGGTCACAGGGTACATACCTATCGCAACATCGCCTATATGTACCTATGATAGATATGCAATTTGCTGATATCCCTATTAGTTAGTCTATTATTGTACCTATAACTTAGTCATAATTCTCTTTACCTATACTCAAGTATTACCCTCGTTTGTTTTATCTACTTATTGAAATGTATA
>NW_021771344.1:36676-43626 GCF_005508785.2 Acyrthosiphon pisum | reverse complement strand
CCCCCATGGTAATATATATTATATATTGTATACTAATATACTATGATCAAAAGTGGTCCGACAAATATGAAATTTTTTCGAAGGAAATATTAAATTTTTTTTTTTCAATATAATAAGAAGTCCTTGATGAATTGGCAAAAAAGCCTAGAAAATTAGACTTTGTTCTTTAAAAATAGGCATGTTATGTATTTATGAATATATATATTCAATATTGTCTATGTGTATTATCTATAATAAATATGTGATAAGTATAATACCTATATTTTATATTATTAAATGATTCTATTAAAAATTATTAAGTGACCCCCCCACCCCCCCCCCCCCATAGAAAAATCCTGAGCACGCCTCTGAACTCATAATATAAGTTATAGAATTAGGTACTTTGTACCTACCTAACATTACAACTTTTAATACATATTTATAACCATATAATTATATAAATGTATTGTTAGTATTAAATAATTGGTTTAGGTTATTTTATACTGAGTGGTGCAAATAGGAAAAATGTTTAGGGGAGGCTCAAGCCCCAAATCATTTTTTTTTAAATTATAATATATATTATATTACTATTTTTTGAGGGGGCTTTGAGTGATTTTAAGGGGGATACGCCTCCCACCTATTCGCACCACTGGAAACTATTACAGTTTTATTTCGACAAAATTAAACAATTAAAAAAAATCTAGAAAACCAATCGAATCGTGTACCTCTGGTACTAAATAAAATACTAAAATATTATAGTTAAACAAAACATAACTAGGAGTCTGGTACCAATGTAATTTTGTACACAAAAATACGTTCAACAGGAATAATTATCCTGTTCTGTAAAATCAACCAAATTTGATTTTTTTAACTTATAGAGGGTAATATTTTACAGGCCGCATCAAACTCCGTTTTTCTGGCACTGGACCCCTTTTACCATAACTACCTATAAAATATATATATAATGTAAACTATGCATTATTTAACATTGTTCGGGAAAAAAGCGATTTTCCCTATTAGTATTCTATTAATTTAAAGCCGTTTACAGTAAGTCGTTAAATGGCCTGCACTCTGTAGGTACTCAAAACTTGCATGGTTCGAAGAAAATGGTACAGTTTTGACAATTTTAAATGAACTAAGCATTAGCACTAACAGGACCATTAATTAGGTACCTTATCTCTGACGATCTTCTCTGAAAACGTTTATGATTTAGCTAATGTTCGTCTGGATTTTACACGGTCGTTATGTACCTAGGTACCTACCTAACTACTATCGTTGTCCGCCTATTTGCCACTCACGCAAAAATACTTACAGTATCGCATTTTACATAGAGATTTTACGATTTTTGTCCACAAACTTTCGATTAACAAATTATAAACTATGAATTATATTTTGTACCGAGGTATTTTATTTATATGTAGGTTCCTATTTGTGTTTTGTGGTCATGTATAATTTGCATTACCTACCTATATGTAAAATGAAATGAAATCGTATAGGTAACAATTGTTAATAATTACCTTATTAAGTATAAATATTTAATAAAATAAATTCATATTATACATAATATTATAAACTGTTTTGCTTTGGACCATTTAGTAAAAGGTCTGGCTAGATAGTCGTTACCTATAATATAGTATATACTGGAGTATATTGCCACGTACAATAATATGATTATTTTATTAAATTACCTATATATTTTGCAGTGTTGGGGAAGTTACTTATTTTTGGTAATTAAATTACATTACTAATTACTTATCAAAATTGTAAATAAATTATTTTTAAGTTACTTTTTTTTTTAAATTTGGTCAAGTTACATTACTTTTGAGTTTAAAAAGTAACTGATATTAGAAAATAGAAGTTACTTTTTTTCAAAAATATCACTGGAGCTTAATAATTATGTTGTCAATATAACAATACATAAACTAAATAGGTAATGACAATCAAAAATATTAAATTATTAACAGATACTCATTTTGCTACACTATTATTATTTTTTTTATTGAACTTAAGCCCGGCGACTATGGCCATTAGCTGTTGTAGGAGATAATGAATTGTGGTTGGTAAGGTTGGTATGGTAAGGTGTTGTTACGGTATGTATACAAACAGTGTGGCAAGGTTTTTACTACTACGAATCCGGCCAATCCGGGTGGTCACCCATCCGGGAACTAGTAGCAGCGGGCGTAACTTACCATCAGTCGTATTGCGTGACTATCGTATTGCCAAGCCACACATTTATTTATTTATTCATTTTTTTTTATTAACTAACCCGTAGCAACTTAGGCAATTAGGTGGTTTTTAACTGTGGGGGAGGATACTGTAGGTATTTGTTAACACGTGTGTTTTGGCTTGGCAGAATTTCAAATTGGGCACCCGTGGGTTTCTGCCATGCCCGGTCGGGGGATGACGGCTTCTCTCTCCTGACAGATGTCTGCCGGAGAGAAGTTCAGCCCGTGACCGATATTCGAACCGGCGACGGTGCGCGTTGCAACCAACGTCTTAGTCCGCTCGGCCACTCCGTCTCCTACACTTTTATTATTATTACTATTCAGTGATAGTTCCAACAATGCTGTATGCGCAGATGCTGACGACGTGAGCCGTCCGCGACGATACAACACAAAGTAAAGATCAGAATTCCATTCTAAAAGTAACAATTTTTAGTCGAATAGTCAATAGCTATAACAAAAATATTACAGTTTAGACAATTTTACCTATAAATTAAAATACCTACTTATAAGTTATATAATGATATATTTTAATATTTACCTACACACAATATTATCAATACGTTCTAAAAAATTTAATAATCCAAAAATAAAAGTAACGAGTAATTTAGTAAAAATTACTACAAAAAAGTAACTTCAATTACATATAAATTACTTACAATAAAAATATGTAATTAAATTACCATCAAATTACTTAAAAAGTAATTTCGTTACAGTAACTTGTAACTTAAGTTACTCCCCAACACTGATATTTTGAAACAGATTGGTAGGTACCTACTTGGTAATTTGCCTTAATTATAGGCTTTAGAGTATACACTTATTTGTTTAATGTAATGACTAATGAGAAAAGTAAAGAACTAAGAAGTAGATTGTAATTTGTAAATAGAAATAGGTAATTGAAAAATTGGGAGTCGACCACATATTATATTTTCAAATAAAGCGATATTATTGTGATAATGCAAAGGTACCTTCTTATGCGATAAATTGTTATGCATTTAATACAAAATAGTTTTCAAATGTTTGTGATTTTGATAAATATCATAACAATTCTTACTTTAAACGCTTATTCAAAAATATTGTGAATACGTATTTTTGATATTTTTTGTTAATTGGTAAATGAAAAATTCATTAAAAAACTTGTACTACATTTTCAATATTTTTACTCTGCAAAATGTTTTTTTTATAAACATTTATAAAAAATAATTTTAATTAATAGCTCAATATTACAGTGGTGTTACTTCAAAATTTGGGCCAGGATACAAAAATAATCCCAGGCCCCTCCCCATTAACATTCCCCCCTAATAAATGTGTTATTTATATACGAAAACTGTAAAAACTTGATTTAATTTATACTTAACCCTCCTCCAGTCACCACCATTTCATGATCCCGGGGCGTACGCCACTGTCAAAATACTAATATCACTACCCATCGTTATACAATATTATATGCAGTATAGATATACCTAAAATTAAAACATTCATTTTGATTTTGTATGACATAAATTTAAAAGATAATCTTATTTATGCTAGCCTGCTCGTCGCCAGCCAATCTACACCATTTCAGAGTCATTCGTCTTAGTTGAAGTTTGATGTGTATGCGAACGTGTCAAACAGTTTTAGTTTTATTTCAATTTGTTGATTGATTTTCTTTTTTTGACAACTACTTCACTCAATTTTCCACTATGGCAGGTAAGTGACCTATATGGGCTGAAATATGTGGCTGGAACTCTGAAACTATTTTAGTTACCTATATTAAATTAATTTCTAAAAAGTGGAATTTCCGATTGGATGAAATTTAAATTATTTAAATTATTAGTAAATTGAACAAATGTTAAATACATATTTAACATAAATATTTTTTCCATTTGAAATACATTTCATTGTCCACACACATCTATCTATAGATGATAATAGTTATAACTATTATATTTCAAATACACCCATTATTTTTTTAGAATGTATCGATTTTACAATAATGTTAGACGTTTGTCTTATTTTTATTTTTTCTGTGCACAATAAGTAGTCGAAATAATGCTTCGATTTTCAACTTCAGTATCTTGTGCAATCGGGAGGTCAAAATTTAAAAAACCCAGTAGTTTTCAAAAGCGAAGGGAATACCAAATAAAAAATTAAGGAAAAACGTCAAATTTTATGTAAAATCGGTTTTCGTAAAAATCGATTTTGGTTTTTGGCGTAACTCTAAAACAAATGATCGTAGATACATGAAATTTTCACTGAATGTTTATATTATCATTTTATATACA
Source organism: Acyrthosiphon pisum (assembly GCF_005508785.2). Taxonomy (NCBI): domain Eukaryota; kingdom Metazoa; phylum Arthropoda; class Insecta; order Hemiptera; family Aphididae; genus Acyrthosiphon; species Acyrthosiphon pisum. The sequence continues at coordinate 39,161 of NW_021771344.1, read as the reverse complement.
CCCTAAAATTTTAAAATATTTTGACTTGTTTAGCGTGGACATTTTCAGTTTCAAATTTTTTTAGTTTTTTTTCTTTAGATGTCAATAAAATGTTGTTCATTTAGTCCAAAAGCTTGAAAATTTAATATAAGGCTGATATATTGTTACAATTGTAGTAAAAAATATTTAAGATACATAGGCACACTTTTTTTATAAGCATTTTAAGTTTAAATTTTGATATAATTTGTTAAAATCTCTAAAATCATTGTAATTAAAAAATTATAAAATGTTAAATTTTTATAACTAAGTATTCAAAATGTAAAAAAAAGATTTTCATAAATAATTCATACTGTAACCAAAAAATCCAAAAATTATATAAACAATTACTTTTACAGACATTTTAAATTAAAATTTGGACAAAATTAAATAATATTAAAACCAAAAATAACGATTTTAGTTATTTTGTTGTAGTTTAAAAATATTATTTATGGATATTATATTATATTTTATACACACTATCACATTTTCAAATGTAATTTTTTTTGACAATAATGAATCAACCTACTGTAGTAGATACTATTATATTAATGCCTAATACTACAATTAATTAGGTACTTTGATCACAGTAATAATATCATAGAATATACCTACTTAGTAACATTATAGGCTGATATTATTATACCATTGAGTTCAAATTGAATACATTCCATTACAGTGACCCATTCGAAACCTACTGTACAGCAGAGCAACATCCACTTACCTGCTTTTTTTTAATTACCTATTAAAATTAAAAAAACATCTGAGCTTCTACTGAGTTAATTTACAGATTGATACATTTTATTGAATTCACTAGTTACTATAAATAATTTTGTGCAAACTCGGCAACTATTAATAACTAAATACAAATCCAAAATAAATTTTATAAATCTTAGTGGGCACTTTAATAAAAAATGAACAAATCTCAACATAATATTACAAACTAAATAATTCTTTATGACTAAATACAAATTATTGGGTACTTAGTAGCTTATATTACATAGTACCTATTATAAATTATTATGCTATATAAATTCAACTTAGATGAACGTAATGAAAGATCACGGTCGAGGTCACCTATCAGAGGTATGGAAAACAATGACGAAGGGGCTCAAGCGTCTAGAAGAATCCCGGGGCTCAGAGGACGCATGTTGTACGCCGATCCACTTGGGTATACTTATGTACAAAACAATGAATCAACAAATCGGCGGTAAGTACTAAAAGAATATGATATACCTGGCACCTGCAATAAATAAATAAATTAGAGTTACTAAAAATAAAATAAACTTATATAACTTGTACTTTTGTTGCTAAATAAATAATTAATATTATATTATATTATATAGGCAACTTCGATGTTCACGGTATGAACAAGGTTGTAGGTCAACAGCATCAATGTCTATATATCCGGTAAATGCGCCAATTGTTATATATTGTGGACATAACCATCATTTCGGGCACGACATTGAAATTGGTGCATTCAATGAAGCGCTGAGACAGCGAGCTTTAGTGGAGGGAACATCAGCTAGAACCATTTTTGAAGAAGAAGCTAGACGGTAGACTTATATTTTATAATTTTTCTTCTTCTTATAATTCTTCTGAACTAATTTTTCTCTTTTTAGATTCCCAAATGCAGCTATGGAGGTACGAGCTGAACAAGCTCTTCGAGCAATTCGCTATGTTCGTCGCCGCTCTAGTCCACCTATTCCTGAAAACTTAAGGGCCATGGGAGACATTACACTGTCGCCAACATGGCAAAATCGTCTGATGCATTGCACAGATGATGTCGAAGCTCCATTTTTTAACGGCAACTTGGAATTTATAGAAAATGGACAAATTACTTTTGGGGGACTGATATTTTCAAATTTGCAGTTTTTGCAAAGGTTTGCTCCATATGTCTACCAATCACGAGTTCTAGCTGTAGACGGAACTTTTGGCGTCATACCACGAGCTCCTGGTGATGCCCAACAACTGGTGACAATTCATGTTGTCTTGGATAATATCGTAAGTGATCTGTTGACTGTTAATATTAAATTTTTTATTATAATATAATATTAATTACTATTGTATTTTTAGTCAGTTCCTGTGGTATACGCTCTGTTAAATCGCAGGACGGAGAATATTTATATGAGGCTTTGGCAATTCCTGAGAAATGATTTTCCTCAGGGAATATTAAATTGGGAAAACATAAATATTGTTGCCGACTTTGAAACTGCCTTGCGCAACGCTGTTCAAAGGGTAATTCCGGAATGTCGGCTGGTCGGTTGTTGGTTCCATTTCAGCCAGGTATGCCTACTAATTTAAAGTCTGTTATAATGTATTCAATTTTAATACCAATGTTGTTTTATGTTAACTGTATATAACATATTCAAACACTATAATTTCATCTTACGACAATCAGATTTATTTTAAAATAAATTATTTTTGATAGAGCATAGTACGGGTTCATTCAGATGCACATATGTCGAGA
>NW_021771344.1:31458-36522 GCF_005508785.2 Acyrthosiphon pisum | reverse complement strand
GGTCGTGGACGTCAATTGGTTGAAAGGCCAGATCCGGTTCCTGCAGTTCCTCCTGTTGTCGGCAATCTTGATGCACTGGGTAATAATCATAATTTAAAGTATAAAAGTTAAGTTTTTCTTTAGGGTATGTATTCTGTTTGGAAAAGACATTAGGTTGTTTAGCACTAGATGAAATTATATTTTCTAAAAATATAGCATTATAAGAAATAATGTTTTGTATTTACTATTTTGTTAAAGAAATTTTTGAAGACGTGTTTGAAAATGTTGAGGTTGCTGAACCAGAAATTGGATTTGTACAAAATCCGTTAAGGGTCAATATTCAACCTTGGCCACCAGCACCACCAGTACATGTTCGTGGTGTTAGAAGGCCCAGAGGTTGTGGGCGTCAATTGATTGAAAGGCTAGATCCGGTTCCTGCTGTTCCTCCTGTTGTCGGCAATCTTGATGCATTAGGTAATAATCATAATTTAAAGTATAAAAGTTCAGTTTGTCCTTGGGGGTATGTATTCTGTTTAGAAAAGACATTGGTTCGTTTAGCACTGAATGAAATTATATTTTCTAAAAATATAGCATTATAAGAAATAATGTTTTGTATTTACTATTTTGTTCAAGACATTTTTGAAGACATGGTTGAAGAAGCTGTAGTCCCTGGCAGGGACCCAGGAGACGGGGTTTGGGAGGTCAGATGACCCACAGATTTTTCCCCAGTTAAATGTGGCCCCTCAAAAAGGCAAACTACATAAACATTTTTTTATTTGAAAAAAATGATGTACAATGGCGGATTCAGGGGAGGTCCCCCTGTCAATTATTTTCGCCCTCTCTATCAAAATATTGAAGATCTGCCTCGATTATGTACAATGATCAATAATAAAATAATATTAAATACCTAATAATAATTTATAAAATGTACACAGGCTCAAGAATGTTTCTATACAATTACAAATATAATTATATAAATGTATAAGTACCTATATTATAGCGCGTACAAAATTGTGCTTAAAATGATCAACTTATAATGTACCTAAATTCGAAAAACACTAGTATAAAAATATTTTAGATATATTATATAAGATTTTATGAAGTTGACATAAATGAAATTGATATAGAAGTGGAATACCGTTCATTATGTCTAGTTTACCAACGAGTGTATGACAAAACCTACTATTGAAATTGGAATAACTGGACCTTTAAAATTAAATGAAGTATTGAAGTTCATGATATCACGAGACATGGTTTCTTCATATCCGAATTGATATACTTTGTATAAAATATTTTATACACTTCCAGTCAGCAGTGAAACTGCAGAAAGAAGATATAGCCGTCTAAAACTTCTCAAAACCAAGCCCAGATTAAGAGTGGCAAGAGGGGAGGGGGGGCACGGTCTCGGGGCCCATCGATTTTGGGGGCCCATCTTTATCCCCAAAATATATTTTTTTAATGCGTCCAATAAAGTTTAAAAAAACATTTTAGATTACCGATATAACTATTTAAGTATATAAAAAGAAGGTATAGTAATAAGAAAAATTTATTTAGCTCTTGTAAATTAGGTATTTCAGTTAAAAGTATTAATGCATATTATGCTCAAATTTAGAAGACTATAGTTAAGACTAACCTAGCAAACCAAAAGGTAATGCTTTGGAATTCGAGAAACAGTATTAGATTTAAAATTAGGTATACAAATTAAGTCTAAATTATGAATATTTTTATGGGCAATTGGGACAACAATTAAAAATACAATTTCTGGGAAGATAACAAAGCCATTTATGACATCAAAAACAAACATAATACTATATTCTGTTAAATGATGTCTAATAAACTCCTTATCTATGGAGTCTTGTACCAAATTAAAAGAATCTCTAGGTATAGGACAATGAGAAATATAGGCTAGTTCTTTAAAAAAACTTGTAGTGAACAGTATCAAGATCATTTCTATACACATTACGCATCATAATATATTATAGTTATTAGAATACCAAATTCTAGTTTTGATCTAACTGGGGAACTGTACAAGTATTTTTAAACATAATCCAGTATTCAACCTATCAATAGGACAACCATTAATTAGATAATTAAAAAAGATTTAAAGGAATTACTACCTGAGAAGATTATATCTTACACTTTGTCATACACTAAACGCTAGTTTCATTTAGAATAAACATTTCTTTTGAATTCCATAACATAAGCCTATTATTTAGATTGAATACACCTTGTGTCATCTGTGCTTTATGTTTAGAGGAATAATTAAATAAATAATGTCAGAAATATAATGACACACTTTAAAAACGAAGGAGGAATATCAATTGAACTAGCACTAGATGGATTATGGGTAACGACGAAATAAACAAATATACAGTGATCCATGATAATAATGCATAATATTATGCCAATTAAGTTATTATGCCTAGCTGTCACAGTGCATTATATTTTTTGATTACTCAAATTTTACTCCTGTTCCTATTTACACCAAATAATGATATACTTAAATTTTGAAAATATTTATGATTATAAGCATGTCGCATGGTATATTATTATTATTTTATATCATGAAATATAACAAAAAATATGATATTATTAATATGATAGTTATAATATATATTAATTAATTTTAAAATTGCTTGCTTACTTTTTCTCAAGGCGAGGTTCCCGATAGGTGCCAAATATGTCTTGAGAACAATGGGGATATAGAAGGAATCAATATTTTTCTGCCGTGTGGACATGGATGGTGTTGTGATGCTTGTGAAGGTAATTGGACAAGAGGTTGTCCTATTTGCCAAAACCAGCTCACAACAACACAACCAATCCATATAATGTGTCCTAGAATAGGAGAAGGTGAACATAATTAGGAGTTAAAAAGTTTAATAATTTTAGTATAATGTACCTATACATTTTTTACTTTAGGTACTTGGATGAAAAGCACATTACTGTTAGACCCCACAGTACCTGGGTGTCTAGGATGTATGCGTGTTCCTCAGTATGTACCGGATATGGCACAATATATCCTGCTAAATTGTGGCCATGGTTGGTATTGTTCAAGTTGTATTGAACCTCAACCAGAAACGTGTGAGGTTTGTGGTGATTCAGTTGATGGTATCATCCGCATGTTTCTAAGTTAAATTTGGATGTCAACAATTTAAACTTATTACTGAAATATAATAAAAGCTCAAATTATTATTTGGTGTATAATTTATGTTTTAAGATACAGGTGAAATTCATGAAATTTTATCTTCCGCCAAAGATACCCATACCATAAACTCATAGCAATCTAACATGAAAACACTAGATATAAGTCTAGAGCAAGCAGGTATATAAATACACCTTGATCTAGAGATAAGATAATATTATGGCTATAAGCAGTGGTCACAGATATAATATAAAGTAATATTATAATATAAAGTAATATTACTTTATATATCTGTGGCAATGGTGTATGTAGGATTTTGCTGCCCTAGGTACACCTTTTTTTTTATCCCCTCCCCCAGTTTTTTTATAGTAGGAACTTTTCTTACACATAAAAAACCTATTTGTAGAACACATTACCTATTGTAAAATCATTGCCTTCGTCGCTCCGCTCAGAATCTAATATTGTGTATGAAACACAATAATAATAATATTATTGTCATCAGTAATTATTATTATTATTATTATTAGAAAAGTATGAATATCAAAATATTAAATAGTTTGTCCATAACACTATTTAAGATATATTATAATCAATAAGATTATCTCAAAATATTTATATTTTTTATAAATAAATACTATTTCTGGTAAATTTAAGTTTTTAAAAAGTACATCATCAAACTTACAAGAAATTTTAAAATACAATTTGTTATACTTATATGTGACTAAAGATAATTTACAAATTACTGCAGTCTGTAAGCTATTAAGTATTAAAAACGCTCTCCTGTAAAATTTACCGTTTTTGATATTGTTATCTCTTGTACTGACAGTATATTAGATGAAATAATACCATTGATTGCACAGAATAGCTTTATGTTAAAATATTAATAAAACGTTATATTGCCTAAATCATTGTAAATCTATTTTCAAAAAAAAAGCTACCACAAAAATTTGCTTCCTGCCAAAAATGGCCCACTTGGTGTCTTGGTCTCCCCCTAAGTACACCACTGGCTATAAGTCTATATATATAATATATGAAAATAACTCAGTATATTATACATTATAGAAACATTTTTGGTCAAATAATTACTATACCTTCTTTAGAGCCAATGTTAAATTCAAAATCAAAGTTATGAAACACAAATTATTTTCACATTACAAATGACAGCATTTGGACTCTAGTGGGTTTCTAATTTCTCACTGTTTCTGTTTGAGACAGAACTAACCTAATCAAATGTATAAGTTTATAACACACTTACGTATTATTGATTAATGATAGGTAATTGTAAATTGTTTAACAAAATATATTGAATATCATGTTGTCGTAACTAACAGTTACATTTAACAATACTTAAATACGTGTAATATAGAATAAATTATAGTTATAGTACATACAAATATACAATGCAAGTTGGTGGTTAAACTAAAATTATTAATTAATATTCATTAATTGCATAATAATAAATTAATATTATCACATATTCACATCATAATATCATATTACAACCTATCATAGAACCACGGTTTAAGATATACAAGTATATATATATAAGTATATCTTAAACCGTGGCATGGGACCATAGAACAATATTATATATTATCACGATTCACGATAACAGACTATCTTTTATATCAGCATAAATATTTCACACAGAACCGCGGTTAGCGAAATTTGAAAACATGCTACGTTTAGTCATTTTACTTTTCTCCTTATCATTGATCAAATTTCATCAGTGTTATCAATCATTTTTATCATATTTTTTGAAAGACTGATATTATATTTTTATTTTACATTTTTCATTTATATTTATTGTGAATTTTTGTAATACTAAATAAGACAAAGAAGAAAAATAGCAAAACTAACAACAACAACTTAGGTAGGTATTAATGTATTATATAACATTAATTATTTTGATTATTATTAATTTTTTGGAAGTGAATATGGGA
>NW_021771344.1:25722-31408 GCF_005508785.2 Acyrthosiphon pisum | reverse complement strand
TTATGTAAATATAATAAAGTTACTTTATAAAAACAGAAAAAAAATAAACAAAAGATAAAACAACACAACGCTTAGTAATTAAATTATAACAGTAATTCATGTTAATGTAAATAATAGGCAGGGACCCAGGAGACGGGGTTTGGGAGGTCAGATGACCCACAGTTTTTTTCCCAGTTAAATGTGGCCCCTCAAAAAGGCAAACTACATAAACATTTTTTTATTTGAAAAAAATGATGTACAATGGCGGATTCAGGGGAGGTCCCCCTGTCAATTATTTTCGCCCTCTCTATCAAAATATTGAAGATCTGCCCCGATTATGTACAATGATCAATAATAAAATAATATTAAATACCTAATAATAATTTATAAAATGTACACAGGCTCAAGAATGTTTCTATACAATTACAAATATAATTATATAAATGTATAAGTACCTATATTATAGCGCGTACGAAATTGTGCTTAAAATGATCAACTTATAATGTACCTAAATTCGAAAAACACTAGTATAAAAATATTTTAGATATATTATATAAGATTTTATGAAGTTGACATAAATGAAATTGATATAGAAGTGGAATACCGTTCATTATGTCTAGTTTACCAACGAGTGTATGACAATACTATTGAAATTGGAATAACTGGACCTTTAAAATTAAATGAAGTATTGAAGTTCATGATATCACGAGACATGGTTTCTTCATATCCGAATTGATATACTTTGTATAAAATATTTTATACACTTCCAGTCAGCAGTGAAACTGCAGAAAGAAGATATAGCCGTCTAAAACTTCTCAAAACCAAGCCCAGATTAAGGGGGGCAAGAGGGGAGGGGGGGCACGGTCTCGGGGCCCATCGATTTTGGGGGCCCATCTTTATCCCCAAAATATATTTTTTTAATGCGTCCAATAAAGTTTAAAAAAACATTTTAGATTACCGATATAACTATTTAAGTATATAAAAAGAAGGTATAGTAATAAGAAAAATTTATTTAGCTCTTGTAAATTAGGTATTTCAGTTAAAAGTATTAATGCATATTATGCTCAAATTTAGAAGACTATAGTTAAGACTAACCTAGCAAACCAAAATTGATCATTTTACTGTCAAAATATCAGAAAAAAGCTTTACCAGAATCCATCAAAAAATGTTGTGGTTACCATTTGAAAAAATAAAGTCAATTTTATTATTGGTAAATAATAATGTGTACGTAATAAATATACATGCTTAAAAATTTTGAAAATGTTACAAAAAATTGCCTGTTAAAAATAAAGAAACGTGTCTTTTTTTTGTTTTAACAAAATTCCATATCATCGATCCATACTTGTTAAAAAAAACCCGCATACAATGACATAAGAGTATAAGAATATTATACATCCTGTATATTTTTTATATAGAAAATAATTATACAATAATATAAAGTAATGATACAATTATTTTGAAGTTAAAGTTGAAAGGGGGCCCACTAAGTGTTTGGTGTCCCGGGGCCTAATTAATCCGGGCTAGCTCAAAACATGCCATCGCTCAACTATGACTGAAGACAGGCCATAATTTGGCCATATTGAGCATAGAAAGCAACATAGCTTAAACCATTGATTTTGATAACGTAATAAGTACATTTGCACTAATGAAAAAGCGCAGAAAATTATTGTAATGTTCTAGTATAATGTTCTAATATTTTCATGTAGGTATTATAAGATATAAATTTTATAAATGTATTATTCTTGACTTTTGTATTGTATTATAATTTAGAACCACTTTCTATATCTCTTGTGAATATGAAATCAGTCATTGAAAACTAAAATAAAATATATATACTGCAAATATACGAATAAAAATAAAATAATAATTATGTTTAATCCCTTCTTAAAAATGATTTAAATGTTTCGGGTAATTTTTTTTAATTGAATATAAATTTTAATGCAACAAATAAAAATAACAATTAATTAAATATACCTAGCTTTAATAATAGTAAATTTTACATTTTACTTAAAAATTTCTTATATAGTTATATTGAATGTTGGTATCAAAATGTGATGTAAATAACTAATAAGGTAAATCGCGAGAGCATTGGGCGACTTTGTAATACCTAGTTGGTTGAAGTTTCTACACAGTGGCCTCTCGTAAGTAAGGCAGACCCAAAGTTCTAAAATCCTGAGTACGCCACTGATAATAGGTAATGCTTTGGAATTCGAGAAACAGTATTAGATTTAAAATTAGGTATACAAATTAAGTCTAAATTATGAATATTTTTATGGGAAATTGGGACAGCAATTAAAAATACAATTTCTGGGAAGATAACAAGGCCATTTATGACATCAAAAACAAACATAATACTATATTCTGTTAAATGATGTCTAATAAACTCCTTATCTATGGAGTCTTGTACCAAATTAAAAGAATCTCTAGGTATAGGACAATGAGAAATATAGGCTAGTTCTTTAAAAAAACTTGTAGTGAACAGTATCAAGATCATTTCTATACACATTACGCATCATAATATATTATAGTTATTAGAATACCAAATTCTAGTTTTGATCTAACTGGGGAACTGTACAAGTATTTTTAAACATAATCCAGTATTCAACCTATCAATAGGACAACCATTAATTAGATAATTAAAAAATAATTAAAGGAATTACTACCTGAGAAGATTATATCTTACACTTTGTCATACACTAAACGCTAGTTTCATTTAGAATAAACATTTCTTTTGAATTCCATAACATAAGCCTATTATTTAGATTGAATACACCTTGTGTCATCTGTGCTTTATGTTTAGAGGAATAATTAAATAAATAATGTCAGAAATATAATGACACACTTTAAAAACGAAGGAGGAATATCAATTGAACTAGCACTAGATGGGTTATGGGTAACGACGAAATAAACAAATATACAGTGATCCATGATAATAATGCATAATATTATGCCAATTAAGTTATTATGCCTAGCTGTCACAGTGCATTATATTTTTTGATTACTCAAATTTTACTCCTGTTCCTATTTACACCAAATAATGATATACTTAAATTTTGAAAATATTTATGATTATAAGCATGTCGCATGGTATATTATTATTATTTTATATCATGAAATATAACAAAAAATATGATATTATTAATATGATAGTTATAATATATATTAATTAATTTTAAAATTGCTTGCTTACTTTTTCTCAAGGCGAGGTTCCCGATAGGTGCCAAATATGTCTTGAGAACAATGGGGATATAGAAGGAATCAATATTTTTCTGCCGTGTGGACATGGATGGTGTTGTGATGCTTGTGAAGGTAATTGGACAAGAGGTTGTCCTATTTGCCAAAACCAGCTCACAACAACACAACCAATCCATATAATGTGTCCTAGAATAGGAGAAGGTGAACATAATTAGGAGTTAAAAAGTTTAATAATTTTTGTATAATGTACCTATACATTTTTTACTTTAGGTACTTGGATGAAAAGCACATTACTGTTAGACCCCACAGTACCTGGGTGTCTAGGATGTATGCGTGTTCCTCAGTATGTACCGGATATGGCACAATATATCCTGCTAAATTGTGGCCATGGTTGGTATTGTTCAAGTTGTATTGAACCTCAACCAGAAACGTGTGAGGTTTGTGGTGATTCAGTTGATGGTATCATCCGCATGTTTCTAAGTTAAATTTGGATGTCAACAATTTAAACTTATTACTGAAATATAATAAAAGCTCAAATTATTATTTGGTGTATAATTTATGTTTTAAGATACAGGTGAAATTCATGAAATTTTATCTTCCGCCAAAGATACCCATACCATAAACTCATAGCAATCTAACATGAAAACACTAGATATAAGTCTAGAGCAAGCAGGTATATAAATACACCTTGATCTAGAGATAAGATAATATTATGGCTATAAGTAGTGGTCACAGATATAATATAAAGTAATATTATAATATAAAGTAATATTACTTTATATATCTGTGGCAATGGTGTATGTAGGATTTTGCTGCCCTAGGTACACCTTTTTTTTTATCCCCTCCCCCAGTTTTTTTATAGTAGGAACTTTTCTTACACATAAAAAACCTATTTGTAAAACACATTACCTATTGTAAAATCATTGCCTTCGTCGCTCCGCTCAGAATCTAATATTGTGTATGAAACACAATAATAATAATATTATTGTCATCAGTAATTATTATTATTATTATTATTATTAGAAAAGTATGAATATCAAAATATTAAATAGTTTGTCCATAACACTATTTAAGATATATTATAATCAATAAGATTATCTCAAAATATTTATATTTTTTATAAATAAATACTATTTCTGGTAAATTTAAGTTTTTAAAAAGTACATCATCAAACTTACAAGAAATTTTAAAATACAATTTGTTATACTTATATGTGACTAAAGATAATTTACAAATTACTGCAGTCTGTAAGCTATTAAGTATTAAAAACGCTCTCCTGTAAAATTTACCGTTTTTGATATTGTTATCTCTTGTACTGACAGTATATTAGATGAAATAATACCATTGATTGCACAGAATAGCTTTATGTTAAAATATTAATAAAACGTTATATTGCCTAAATCATTGTAAATCTATTTTCAAAAAAAAAGCTACCACAAAAATTTGCTTCCTGCCAAAAATGGCCCACTTGGTGTCTTGGTCTCCCCCTAAGTACACCACTGGCTATAAGTCTATACATATAATATATGAAAATAACTCAGTATATTATACATTATAGAAACATTTTTGGTCAAATAATTACTATACCTTCTTTAGAGCCAATGTTAAATTCAAAATCAAAGTTATGAAACACAAATTATTTTCACATTACAAATGACAGCATTTGGACTCTAGTGGGTTTCTAATTTCTCACTGTTTCTGTTTGAGACAGAACTAACCTAATCAAATGTATAAGTTTATAACACACTTACGTATTATTGATTAATGATAGGTAATTGTAAATTGTTTAACAAAATATATTGAATATCATGTTGTCGTAACTAACAGTTACATTTAACAATACTTCAATACGTGTAATATAGAATAAATTATAGTTATAGTACATACAAATATACAATGCAAGTTGGTGGTTAAACTAAAATATTATTAATTAATATTCATTAATAAAATTGCATAATAATAAATTAATATTATCACATATTCACATCATAATATCATAATATCATATTACAACTTATCATAGAACCACGGTTTAAGATATACAAGTATATATATATAAGTATATCTTAAACCGTGGCATGGGACCATAGAACAATATTATATATTATCACGATTCACGATAACAGACTATCTTTTATATCCGCATAAATATTTCACACAGAACCGCGGTTATAGCATAGAATAGATACACAAAAAATATCGAAGTAGTAACATATAATTTGTTTTAATATCGTAGTTATTGATAATCGGAACAATGTACGTCGAAGTAGTAGCATAGGCGTCCATTTTAATTTATAAATCGGAGTAGTATTAGGTCTGACTAGTCGTGGCATTGGTGCAAGCCCCGGTAACTATATCACAGAATAAGACCATATTATTATGGTAATGAAAAATGATAGGTGGACGCGAAACACGGACCAAGATAATATACAGGACTGGTCACGACATGGTTGGAGGGTGTGGGGGGTTGACCACGAAATGTAGTTCAACAGGCGGAGTTCAGGGGGATATT
>NW_021771344.1:21066-25672 GCF_005508785.2 Acyrthosiphon pisum | reverse complement strand
CATTGTGCATAATGTATTATGTATTAAAAACATTTAAAAACAAATTATATTATAATATGTTATTATATGGGAACTGGGAATGCTAATTTGAATTCTAAAACGTCTCTCTATATTCCATTGTGATAAATTAAATCGATGTTAAGAAGGTACATTGTGAAATGTGAGTTGTGATAATAATTATGAGTAATAATAATATTATCTATAGTCTCCTCGAATTCCGCCTGTTGTACTACATTTCGTAACCACAATATTGATCATCTCGTGTCCAGTCCTGTATATCTTAGTCCGTGACGCGAAATAAATTGGATGCAAGTATAGACGTTATCTGTTGTGTGTCGCTATCATCGGTGTTTGTACTTGTTGGTTTTAATACGGAATGATATCGTCGTTATCTCACGGCTTCAGTCCTCGTAATAACGATTTACCAGTTTATTTCGGAAAATAAATTTACAAGTATGACAATAGTTTAAAAATGTAGGATACGAATACAATGGCTGACGGCGAATAAGCGACGGCGCTTTTACAACTTATAAATTAAATATGTGGTTATTGCGCGTCGTTGCAATTTGGCGACGTCTATGCGAATATGATGACGTTGTCCAAAAATTAAAGAATCAGTGTGAGTGCAGCAAAAACTACAGGTGGTGGCGATCGGCGCGTGTACCACGGACCAAGATATATTTATATATATATATCTAATATATAATATGTATATTTATATTTATATCTCAGTCCGTGGTGTGTACTCAGTCATCACGGGATAGGGGACGCACACCTGACGACGTCGACTGGCGCACCGATATCGCGATTACTGCGACGATACCGTGTTGTGGGACGACACTATGGATAATAAAGAATGGATTTCGTTTTTACGTAAAAGTTTCAATTTCACAATTTTTTATCGTTTCATTTAGGTACCTTTATTACCCTGTGAGTTTGTCGCACAATATGGTGGTCAAAAGAGGTCTACATCTGAACAGTCTATACATTTTTTCGGTAAGTACTTATCTATTGAAACAAATTTGTCAATCCAAATTAAAACTTTTTGTACATTTAATTATTTCCATTTATTATTACAATACTAGATTTCCACACACTAAAGAAAAATAATTTCAAACCATCACAATATAGTAGAATTTGAAGTGTTCATTTTACAAGCAACGGCTATCAGATACAAGCAGACCACTTTCAAGATTGAATACTATTCCATCAATTCCAAAGTTTCTTGCTTATTACCAAACTACAGTTAAGAAGCCTAGACAAAAACCCTACTTTAAGAAATCCTACCCAAACTTATGATATTGTTGCAACATTGGTACTTAAAGTTTGAATTATACTACTACCTTTAATTATCATCAATTATTTTATTTTTTTAAGAATACATTTTTTTAGATAATATTCTTAAACTGGCTGAACCTACAGATGTTTTAGTAGGGTTGTTTAATTGATGGTGAACCAAAAAAAATGAAGCGCATGAGACTCCAGCCACGGAAGCTTTGGTTTTTATGTTGGTCGGATTCAAGGGTAAGTTGAAATGTCCAATTACTTACTTTTTATAATCTAAAAGTTCTGCAATTCTACAATTTGGTCTTGTAACTACTAAAATTACAGAGGCAAAAGATGCTGGTGTTCGATATTGGGGATGTTACATGTGATGGTGCAAGTACAAACTTATCTACTATGAAACTTCTTGGATGTAAAATTCTTGGATCTTATGATGAGTTGGTAGAATTCTATATTATTCCAGGCATAGATTGGAAGGTAAAATTATTAATATTATCAATCAAACTATGTCGTAACAAGGTAGGTTTCTGTGAGAGAGGTGATCATAATATGTATGCTAGACGTGAACTGCTGACAATTAACACATTTACTGTTAATTATTACGTATTTGTAAGACGTAAGCAATAAATGCGCGCATTGTAACACAAACAAAAAGAATAAACGTTAGAGCTTATAATAAATTTCAAACTTAAAATATAAATTCAACATTTTCTTTTTTCTATTAAATTACTATTTTAAGATTATAATTAAATTTATACTATAGATAAGTCTATAAGTAATTTTATTATTTAATGTTGATTAATATAAATAAATCGTATGTGACTGTATTACAAGCCATCCCTGATAGTTCTCAATAGGTGTCTACTTATATGGCTGTCCTAACTTTTTTATGAAAGTGAAATATCTAACGGCATGCGAGATAGTAAATATCGATTTAAAATGATTGTTATAGTTGGTTTTGGGGTTACAAATTGACTAATTTTTTTTTATAAATGTTAAATAGGTTAGTAGGTACCAGTAGTGATTTTTCCAATCAACATAGTTCCAAATTAATAGTCAATTTTAGTCGTTAATGTTTACAAACATACTTGAACAAATGAATCAAATCTTTTGTGTATTACAAACAATTCAGTCCAGAATACTTACCAATTTTATACGCAATTGCATTTTGTGTGTTTTATTTTATTGTTGAAGGAACAGTGTATTTCCACATTAATTGCGTCATTAGTATTATTCCTTTACATCTAGGCTGTATCAGTAATAGTTGACATTTGTATTATCATCATAAATATACAATAATATGTTGGATTGATTTTCCATTAATAATATAGAATAAGTAGTAATTTATAGTTAAATATATTTTAGTTCATTTAACATTTATACATTTATACAATATCTACCTATATCATAAATAATAAGTAATAAGTATTAAGTTTTCTTATCCACCATACGAACTGATATTGTAACTAATAATTATAAATGAATAGAAAATTCTGAAATATAGCAATACATATAATATAATTTTATATATACCTCATTAATACCTTGCTCTCATAAACACTTACTTTCATTGCACTCATTTTAATTACGCTAAAAGCCTATGGTTTAGATCAGCGGTTGCCAACTAGTGGTCCACGGTAAAAATTTGAACATTATAAGAATAAATGCGTAATAATATTGTCATTATTATTGCGTGTTATAAAATAAATAGACCTAATTTCCAACTACGGTAGGTTATTATTGTTGTTGTAGGTACGCATGTCGTTATTGCGCTCAGTAAAATTAATGTAAATAATATTTTAACGTTTAAATATAAACCTCTTATTAATGGGTATTTCTTGAATATGTTGATAATCACTAATGATTCGAATCCAGTCTTCATTTTAATTTTAATTTTTATTGAAATATTTAGTCGTTCGCTGATCGTTGGCATTGCCATAAAATATTACTGTCGTAATATTGTGTTAATAATGTGTGTTTTTTTTTTTAGAAAAATTTGAAAGATATAAGTAGTCCGTAGAATTTAGAGATATGGATTTAGTGGTCTACGAGGTCTAACCGCTAGTTTAGATAATGCTGATAACATGATAATTAGCTTTTATAATCTGCTACTCATATTATTTAAAAATGGCTGATATGTACGCCCTTTTCTTAATCAATATTTATTTTTATAACCAGTAATTAACAGTTATTTATTGCTAATTTGTCCATTAATTTTACATTGTAATATTAGTTCAATAACGGTACTTAACTGTATATTTTATGTTATGCATATTGAAAAACATTCTATTTTGTTTTAGTCTAATCCAACGCATCGTCCACCCAATCCATTTGATCCATGTCGTGGTGCTCAAATATTGTGTAGAGCTATAGAATGGTAAGGAACTTATGAAATGTGGACAGTAGAAGTCTTGGCCTATAGAATTAATTCTCAAAGACAATTGCAATTCAATTCAAGACTAAGGTTTGGCAAAGTAAGTAGTATACAATTTTAGTATTTAGCTTATGACATGCTGTGAGTTTTAATTCCATAATTATTAATATTGTAGTATATTATATGATTTAACATACAAATTGAAAAGCAAACTGAGAGAAAAGATGAGGAATCTGGTTGACTCATGACGCATACTTATGATTTTCTTGCTGAAGAAGTTTACAATTCTATAATTCATGATATTCACACTAAGAAGAAACAATAATTGAAATCAAATGCACTGCTTCTAATGCTGAGATTAATAACATAAAAATGGCATACCGTAATTGTAGGTTAAATTTAGTATTAATATTACTTGTTTAGTATTTTTATTATTATTTTTTTTTTTCTTGTACTTGGAAATCATTTTAAAAACAATGTATTTTTAAATTATTTTAACTTGATAGGTGAACTACAATTTAGAACAGACGACTCTACATTCAACATGATCTTATGTAGTCGTAATTTCTGTCAATTGCAAGAAGTATTTTCAGAATATCATTGTCTAACCTACATAGCAAATATACGATATTAAAATTCGGTTAATATCTAGATTATGTAGATTCTAAGATATTAAATTTTGTGTATCCTTTAATTTGTTAAGGCGCCCGGTGCCAATGTGATTTTGACCTTAAAAACACAGCTTACGGGAATAATGACCCTGCCCTGTAGAGTTAACCAAATTTGATAATTTTTTTTTATTAATATAGGAGAATATTCTACAGCCCGCATCGAACTACTTTTTTCAATATTTTCATCTCAAACTTAATTATGTCTTTAAAAAAAAGACAATTTTTAGCTTTTTTTATAAATTATTTTATACTATTATTTAAAATAAAATACAAAATC